>NW_004443648.1:7766-45098 GCF_000330505.1 Entamoeba invadens IP1 | reverse complement strand
ACTATAAAATTGGTATATTTTTATAAAATTATAACTATCTTGACAAAACTAAATTTTTAACTTTAATGATAATACATCTCTTATAATTGAAATAATTTGTATTTTTCTTTCTATTATATCAAAAAATAGTTATAATATAGTATTTACTTATATATTTTACAACAACAAATATTAAAATAATGAGACGTGTCTTATTCCAACTTGACAGACATCTTAATGATTTCAAGCACATCATCACGAACAAGAGGAACAGGATGTTGATGGTCCTTCCCTGTCCCAAAGAACTCATTGCAGATCACCTCAAGTTCGTCTTTTTGAACAACAACTTCGCCATACTTTGATACAAGAGTGTGCATAAATAACTCAAGTTGTGAACAGGTGATGTGCATCGACTTGCACGCATCTCTGAGTCTGTCGCCGACTATTGCTTGTTTCTCACAAAGACGCAAAAAAGCCTCAGAAAACACAGCACATGCGAAACCATGTGGTAGATTGTGTTTGGTTGTCATGTAATAGCCCAAACCATGAGGCACAGAAGTTCCTGCGACTGTGATTGCAGCACCTCCAATGATAGAGGCATTGATTGTGTCAATTGTTGTGATGTCAAAAGTCGATACGTCTCTGTAGATCATCTTCATCCCGTCCAAACTAGCGGCAGACGATTGTGGTGTTGCTTTGACTGAGAGAAGTGACTCAACACAATGGGACATGATATCGGCGATAAGAGAGTATCTGTAAAGGGGTGGGATAGTCGCTTGGAATGTTTTGTCAATGATGGAAACTGTTGGGAATAAATGCCCCATCACACTTTTCTTGCTTCCGTTCGGGAGTGTAAGAATTGAGTATGGAGTCACCTCGGTACCACTTCCAGAGAGTGTAAGAATACATACTAACGGAAGTCCAACTCCACTTTGAGTAAGTACATCAACACCTTTTGCCATCATGCACACTGACTTCGCCGCATCAACCGCAGACCCTCCACCAATGCCGACAACATAATCACAGTGCTCTTTTTTAATTAAATCGACGCACTCTTCACAAGAGACGTAAAGAGGGTTTGGAGTGATCCCTCTGTAAATAACAGGGACTACATGTTGGGTTGTAAAAAAGTCGGTGAGTGTTTTTATTATGCCCAAATTGTCAGATGAGTGACTAGTGGTGACTATAAGGGGCTTCTTTCCAAGCTGGATTTTTGAAAGGTTGTCGCTGAGGTTTCCCTGTACAACCTTGGTAGTGTATAAGTCTTTGTATAATTCCATTGCATCTCTCAGTTCAATGTTGTTTCAGTTAAAAATTGAATTCTTCTGGACTGGGTCGAATGTGTTCAAAATGTTGCTTTCATCTAGTTTTTTTTATTGTAACAAAAGTGTTAAAAAAAATAACAATATTATAACTAAAGGTTTTTGAATAATTAATTATACAATCTTAATTAATAATTTCATATTTGGATTATCATAATTATTACATCTTTCAATAATGGTCGATCGAAAAGAAGCTTAAAGTCGTTTATAACAGTTTAAAGAAAATAAAATAGAGTTCAAATAATGATGTAAATGTTATATTTATAAAAATAATTGTGATTCAAAATATAGTAAAAACAGTAGTAAATAATATAAAATAGATTGTATAGTTGAATTAAAAAATACTTTTGAGGAGTGACCATTTGAAGTTAAGAACTATAATTAATAGTATATTAAACGATATATTTACTATATATTTAAAAATACCATCAAGCCTGTAACGCCAAGGGTTGGTATAAAATAGTACAAAAGCCCACCAATATTGCACAATAATATGTGAAAAAATAAAAGAAGGCATTAATGGGGAGGGTTACGTTTCCGATAAGTCGAGAGAAGGGAAAAAGAAAAAGAGCAAGAGAATAGAGAATAGTAAAAAAGATAGTAAATAATAGTAAGGAACCCTAGGTGTAAAATTTGAAAGTACTCAAAACTGGAAACACAGCCTCTTCAAATGAGTTCTAGACCATTAGTCACCATTTACGACGGTATTACAGGTGAAGCTGAGAAGACGCCATGCAGAATTCCAGCCGTGTTCCTTGCTCCAGTCAGAAACGACATTGTTCAATTCGTCTTCACAAACCAAAACAAAAATGCCCGCCACCCCGAGGCAGTCAGCACTGAAGCCGGTAAACAACATTCCGCCATCTCATGGGGAACTGGGAGAGCCGTTGCTAGAATTCCAAGAATTAGTGGTTCTGGATCTGGCCGTAATGGACAAGGTGCTTTTGGTAACATGTGCAGAAAGGGTCACATGTACTCCCCACTCAAAGTCTACAGAAAGTGGCAAAAGAAGACCCCAAAACAAATTAGAAGATACGCTGTTGCTTCATGCATTGCCGCGTCTGCTATCCCAGCTATGGTCACTGCCAGAGGTCACCACATTGCTGGTGTCTCTCAAATTCCACTTGTTTTGAACTCAAAGAGCATTTCTGTCATCAAAAGAACCAAACAAGCCGTTTACATGTTGAAGAAGATCGGAGCTTATCCAGATGTCTTGAAAGTCATTGCATCAGCCACATCAAGAGCTGGTCAAGGAAAGATGAGAGGAAGACTCCACAAGGTCAGAAAGGGTCCACTTGTTGTCTATCATAACGACGAAGCCCAAGCTATCAGAGCCTTCAGAAACATCCCAGGCGTCGACTCATGCAACGTTGACAACCTCTCTGTTTTGAACCTTGCCCCAGGTGGACATATGGGAAGATTCATCATCTGGACTGAGAGCGCATTCAAGAGACTCAACTACATCTTCGGTACACAGAAAGCTATGGCACAAGGAAAGAAGGGATTCAGAGTACCAAAGGCACAAGCCGCTGTCCCAGATATGAAGAGAGTTATTGGTGCTGCTGAGAAGGCCAAGATCTTGAGAGCCAAACCAGAACAACTTGTTGCTTTGAAGAGAAGAAACCCATTGAAGAACTGGGCTGCTATGGTCAAGTTGAACCCATACTGCAAAATTGCTTCCATGAGAATTCAGGGTTTGAAGAAGGCACACCAATTCAAGGTTGCTAAAGGAAAGGAAACTTACGAGAAAGTCAAGGCTGCCAAGGAAGAGGCACTCAAGAAGATCAACGAAGTCATCTATGCTAAGAACCAAATTGATAAGGATGGAAAGAAGGTCAAGAAGGTTGTACCAAAGAACTTGATCAAGAAGACTTGCACTTTGTCTGCAAAGAGACAAGTCACTTTGAACAAACTCAGAGCTTTCAAGAAGTTGAATGCCAAGAAGTTCCAGGAGAAGATCGCGTTCTAATGAAAAAAATTGAAGTGGTGATGGTGTCTTTTTAGGTTTTTCAAGATAATTTGGAGAGAGTTAATACCATAATTCATTCTATCATCTTATTAGTATATTTATAGTACTTAAATAGAACGCAAATTACAAAATAGATTGGTTAGAGTCTTCAATAATCGCCGAGTTTGAAAACTGGTGGGACTTCCTGTAATCAGCATCTTTGATGGTAACCTCATCGTTTGCCATCAATTTAGTGAATGTGTCTCTGTTCTTTTCTGCTAGTGTGTCGAAGAATCTCGACGTGGTGTTGAGTATGATAGTTTCGGATTGCTGGATAAGGTACTTCTCATCATGGCGACTCACCGCTTCTGATATAGAGTCTAAAGACCATATAATAACTGCGTGTCATGTTTGTGTGTTTTAATTGTTAATAAGAAAGAGAACAAACGAATGACAATTGCTTCGATGGTATCAGGGATAAAGTGCGTTCCCGAGATGAATAAAATGTTGTTCATGTAGTTTCCAGTGATTGGTTTGTATAGATGGAAAGCGCCACGAATACACATTTCTAAAGTTAAAAAAATAGAACAGATAATAACAACAGTGAACGACTGTTTCGATTGGAGAGAAACAAAGTGGTTCACTACGTGTTGGTATGATACGAAAAGGTAGATACAGAAAAATATACAGAATATCGCTAGAAGCGAATTTTCCGAGATAATAACCCAAGTATTGACGGTAACGGCGAATGTCCCATTGTCGTGACATTCTTTGTTAGAAAGAATGTAATAAAGAAAAAAGGCTGCCAATATAGTTAGGGCTGTAACTACATTTGCAACTGCTAATACTATTTTGACCCGAAAAGTATTGACTACTTTGATCTCGTTTTCGCAAAACATTTTACACCAGTAATAGTACGTATAACTAACCAACGCAAAACTGATATAATACCCAAGACGACTAAAGAAAAACCCACCACAACCTTCATGGTCATAAGTGAGTGTAATACCATCGGTTGAAAACGCTATACGTTATTGAGAAAAGTGTGTGGATCGACAAACAAAAGGATTTTATTAAGAAGAGAGCTAACAGTATCGAATGTTCTGTTGCATTCCGTTGACACGTAAACCGACTCGACATAAAAAACGAAACTGCACCAAAGTAAAAAACATAAAAAAAACTCTCGACTGGGCCTTTTGCATCGTCGTAACTGTTTGGTAATTGTCCCATTATCAAAATTCTAAGTTCTTCTTTTTAGTTCGTGTCGAATGGATAATTTCTGGAATATTGTGAATACTTTATTTTTATTTACTCTCTCTTTGCCCAAATATGTTTTCTTTCTATCGCTTTTGTAATGGTAAATATCATTTCTTTTTTGGAATGTTTGATTTAAAAATTGAAGTCTTTTGTTTGTAAGTATTCAAATCTTTTTAGTTGTATTCTATTTATTTAAACAACAGAATTATTATTGATTAAAAAAATTTATAAAGAAGTTTGTTTAATGACAGGAAGACAAATACGTTAGTGGAACTATTATCTCTAGTAAATATTATTATTAAAATGGATTAAATGGTTCTTTTGTCAACCTATATATATCTATTGTTATATAGAGTTTGCGACAATATACAATCAACGTCGACGTTTTAAAACCAAAACAACCAAGTAAAGTGGTTAAAAACTATTCATAACGATATAACAGATGATATATGCTGTACTAAGTGTTTTGCATGTGTATTTTTCTTTAAAGCGTCAAGATATGGCAAGATGAACTTTTTAAAGAAACTCTCTCGTTGGTTATCGGTCATCATTTCAACAATTCGCTGGACAACATAGTTGGCGTAGGCGTCGCAAACCATCTCTTTGACTTTATCCCCATCACCTTCCATTCTAAATAATTCATCGACAAATACGTTTTGTTCCTTTTCTTCACAACACCTCAAACACTTTTCAACGACGTTGCTGGAGTATTTCTTCATCGCATATTCATACAACTTTCCTTTGATGTTTTTGACAATTGCGACACGTTGAGAATTATTACCATGTTGTACAAGGTGCTGAATCACATAGTTGCCGTATTGGTTGACTGAAAGGTCCCACACATTTTCGATGAGTTTTCCTGCGATTGGGAGAAACGCGGCTTTCTCGATGAGGCGCTGAACTACCCTGCACCCATATGCATGCTTTGAAAAATCAACAACCTTCTCTTTTATCTCTTTGATGATGAACCCTAGCCCTATTTCTGGGATTGCGTCGATAAACTTTTGGATGACATGGTTTCCATTTTGGTCTTCGATAAACAGAACGACATTACTCTTCATCTCATCTGCGACATCTTGAAGACAACTGGATGGAAGGACATCCAACATTTTCTGGATGACGCGGCACCCATACGTGTTGAGTGATAGACGTACAATGCTACCTGATATTTGTTTGAACACGTCGACGATGAGTTTAGGTGGTCCATACTCCAACAACTTCTGTACAACATAATTTCCAAAAAGGTCTATTGTCAAGTCTAATATAGCGGGTTGGATAATAATAAATATCTGAGAAAGTTCATCATCAGTAGCAGCTTCGATAAATTGTTGAATTTTCCGAGAGCCTTGTTGGTCTTTACAAAGGGTTTGGAAGTTGTGAGGTTTCCCTTTCACGTTTTTCTTTTGAAAAGAAGGAGGTGTGTTGACTAAGTCCTGGAGTCGCGAAGATGTGATGAGAATTGTAGCGTCTGATGACCGATGAGAAAGCGTAGGGGGTTGTTTTTGGTGCAAAAACGAAAACATTGAATTGTCTGAGTTCATGAAGAGAAAGATGTCGTCCGATGAGTATGGCTTTTGTAGAGACGCATCTCGGGCCATGTAAGCCTCAATGGATGTCTCAACTTGGTACGAAAACATTTCGACATCTTTTGGGCTCATTTTCTCCTCATCAGCTAATAGCAAAACTGCGGAGCGAGTTGCGACCCTCATCAAGGTTTGTATCTTATTTTTTTTGTGTTTTTTTTGTTCACTTTTTTGTTTGGAATGAAAAATGGTTTATTCTCTAGTTCTTTATAACTTAATAGTTGCCCCCAATTTTACCCGTTTTTTCACGTAAAAGCTGGCTGACATAAATTGTTGGAGTTTCTTGAAATATATTTAATTATAGAGCTACTGATACAAAAATAGAAATAGTATAATATAGTATATATACTATATCTAATAATTTTCAAGATTTATTAATATTTTGGTTTGATCAATAATTTACAAATTCTATTTATTTAAGTTACAAATAATGCCCGAAATTAAAGGTGGTTAATGACTCTCTATATCAAGAAAGAAATTGTCAGTATTTATAACTTTAATACACCACCAGCAATAAAATATGGACAATTTCAGGAAAATTATTTGGGTTAATTTATATTAATTGGATTGACAATTTTTTTGAATGTTAAAAAAAACTATATTCTTAATTAATTAATAGTATTTAATATTAAAAAAAACAAAATTTATTAATAATTCAATTTTTTGATCTAAAAGAAATACCGAGTTAGATTTAAGTTGTTCAAAACCAAGAATCAGAAACTGAAAGAACGAAGTTTGAAAAATGTATAAGGTGTTTATTATCATAAAAACTATAATAATAGTCGATAATAATATTTTTCATATAAATTTACAACAAACAATAATCAACAAATTAACTTTCTTTTTAAATACATAAAAACAAAGATAGGAAAAAGGGAGTAAAAGTTGGGTTGATAAAAAATTTAAAAATACAAAAAAGGATTTTTTGGTCGGGTTTTTAATTTAAAAGAACGGGAAATAATTGCATGATATCAAACAAGGAAAATTGTAAACTGAATCAACTTGGAACTGGAGAATTAGAAAAGCCTTCTAATCAAATGGCCGAGTTAGACTTAGACGACTTACTGAACACCGGTCTTGAGGACGTCAATACAGTGAAGATTGATCCTGTTTTTGAAAGTTCGTCGACACAACCATCCCTTTCAATTCAAAAGAAAGTCAACTATAATACGGTTGACACAACTGTAAAAAACACATCCTCTGTATCACCACTGTCTCCTGTTTTTATTAAGACACCACCACATCTCCCGAAGGCACGTTTGAGCTACTCACCAAAGTTTTCATTTCCAGAAAGCAAGGGTTCATCATTAAGTAACTCTCCAGTCCTTTCAAATGGATTTTCAAAGCAAGAACTCAAGCCAGAAAAAATTCAGACAACGGTTCTTGGTGATATATCTCCACGAAATGTCTCAAAGACATCGAATGGGAAGCGCCTTAAGAGAAACTCAGTTGACAACATTGGCGAGTTTTCAGATATTTACCAACTCTCTGTCCAACCTGTCATCCCAGGAAATCCCAACACAAAATACCTTTCTATGGACAGAATATACTCCCAAGAACAACTCTTTGGGTTGTGTGTCGACGATTTATTTAATTCGCAAATGAAGACCGACCCATGGTCATCAATTGTACTACCAATGGACGAATGGACAAAGGTTGAGCTTAAACAGAGCGAGGTATTAGTCGACTTGCAAGCGAACAAGGATGGATTTCTGATTGAAGTAGGCCCAAAGTCAATCAAGAGAAAAGGTGATTTGTACAAATATAATACAATCGACATTGATCTCGATTTCCCATTCTACAAAACGTTCTTTAAAGGAAAGAAGACGACAAAGTACTACATGGACAAGGAGAAATACACTCTACTTATTGTCGATAACTCAACAAAGAACAAGAGAGCCATCTTAAAGACGGGGAAGGAGAGCGTGAGATGTGTTGTGCCAATGGGGGTCGACCCAGCTAAGTATTTGCCTGCATTTCCTAAAGTTGAGAAGAAGCGACCAAAGGTGAAGTGCTTTGACAAAAAGACATCTGCAAAGATAGAAAACGAAATAGACAGAAACGAAGACATGACGATGGTGTCGACATATCGGATTGGAGTGATATACATCAAAGAGGGGCAGAACACAGAGAATGAATATTTTGCGAACGACGAAAGTGACTGTTCAAAGGACTTCTGGGACTTCATGGATTTAATTGCAGAGAAGATTGAACTGAAGGGGTGGTCTAAATTTGCAGCAGGCCTTGACACGAAGCATGGGTGCACCGGGAAGTACAGTTACTTCAAGCAAGTGGACAAATACAGTTTAATGTTCCACACGTGCCCACTCCTCCCAAATCAGCCGGATGAGACACAAAAATTGGAGAGAAAGCGACACATAGGTAATGATGTTGTTGTCATTGCATTTTTGGATCGAGACCGTGTGACTCCATTTGATCCAAGGTCTCTCACTTCACACTATACAAATGCGTTTATTGTTGTACAGCCCAAGAAAGATTTTTGTGATGGTGCTATGTGTGAGGGATACACCGTCAATGCGACAACTACGCCAAGCAACCACCCATTCCCTCCATACATTCAAAGCTCTTTCATGAAAAGTGGAAAGTTATTTCAAGAGTTCTTCTTGAAGAAATGTTTGTTCTTGTTGAAATTGGTTATGGTACATAGAAAAGTTTGAGACTTAAACATAGTGATCAATGCAGAGCGGATGATGATGCACAGCACAGCTTTTTTGTCAAATGCAAGAAAAACACGTGCAATGCAACTCGAGTTGATCGGGAAGAAGTACTTGTAAGACTATTTTTATTCATTGAGTTTTTCAGTCATCTTCTCGTTCACACGAATAGATCCAAGTATAGTAAAACTATGGTAAATAAAGTTCTAAGCATACTTCATAACTGAACAACAAATAGATATCAGCAGCATTGTGGATGAGTATAGAATTCAAAGTAAAATAAAAGGAAGAAAGAAGAAGGGAGATTCCAGTAAAAGAAAAGATACAAACTATTCAATGACTTATAATGATACAACGAATAATTGCTCGAGTGTGTTAAAATAGGCCTTTCGTTTAGAGAAGGCCGATGGGGTCTTATCGAAAAAGGTTAGAGGCTGAGAGAGTTGTGGGTTGATCAGCCGGAGGTCATCGGTAGAAAAGACTAGAATTCCCTTTCTATCAACCGACGATTTACACTTCTTGAGAAGAAAGTCGTTGATCTGCTTCCCCATCGACCTGATTGCGGCCTTGTCGTAAAACACTTTGTGGTTGAAATAGATTTCTGAAAATTTATGAGCAATTACCGTGAATTTACTCCCACGAGTCCCACGCTTCTTGACGTCGTAGCCGTGCTCCTGTGCCTTTTTAAGTAAGATGTTCAGGCCAATTGAAACCCGATTTTTGTCGGAGTGTCGCTTGAGTTGGGAAACATCGGCTATGATTTTGGATTCCGCGGAAGCAAGCCGTTGACATTCCTCTTTAATCATTTCTTCAATTTGAAAAACTTGCCCTGCTTTTTCCATCGACACAATTTTGAAGAGATGTGAAACTTTGTTTGAATATTTTTCAGGTACTGAAATGTCGAAAGTATAGCCCTCTTTAACTAAAATCCCCATTAAAACAGACTGTTGAAAAGCTTCCCACGATTTCGACTGCCGCTTAAGGTATAGTGCCTGCGATATCCCCTCGTCATTACTTCCTCGCTGGGGTTTACTCATCAATTGTCCGATAGAATTTGGAGTTTCATCTTATATGCCTTCATTTTCTTGGAGTTATTTGATTTCTTTGTGTGTTTTCGGGATCGGCATGCTTTGGCGGTCAAAACGTCACTCAAGCAGAATCTTCGCAAACCGTCTGAATTTTCTTAACCTGCTCGTGGTTCTTTTTTTTCCTTATTGCCAAAGTACTACTTTATTTACGAAAAGAAGTCAATATCTTAGTCATTCAAGTACTATTTGAAAGGAATAATGTAACTGTTTTGTAGAATGAAAACAATAAAACGCATTTCGAGTCATGTGGGTTTGATTGGAATTCCTAAAATACACGGATTTCCCATTTTTGGTGGAAAAAATACTTTTTTTTCAAAAATGGTATTTTTTGAACAACGAAAACAACAAATAAATGATTTTCCCAAAAACATACGTTATTGTAATGCAAATTATTTGGAAAAGCGCTAATCTCTAAATTGTTTTTTTGTTTTTTTCGGGAGCAAAAAATTCTCTTCCGAAAAAAAAAAAAAAAAGGAACAAATTCGAAATTGTATTTTGATGAAAACTATTAAATATAATTATTTTACCACCATTTTTTTTTGTTTTATTTTTGGAAAACTCATGTCATTGTCATAGATTATAGTAAAAATATAAATAACTTATAGTTTCTTAACATCCCGTTTGTATAGAGAAAAATATACAGACTTTTAAGTTCTTTTTCTTTGAAAAAATCATCATGAAAGTTAAAACTCTGAAACACGAAATAATACATAGTAAAAGGAACTACAAAACGTGACATTTGTCATTACAAAAAGGTATTCATGTTTTGCATCAACTTTTGAAGTCGAAAAAATTGTTTAATATTTTGTTCGAAATGAAAATTTCATTGAAAACTTAGATTAAACAAAGAATTTGATAACTGATGTTAAGGTTCAACCTTAACAATACAAAACCAATCAATCAATTTCGACGACTTCAGACAATAGAGAAGACCCTTCCTTTTGACTCAAGTACCTCACTTCATTCCCATTTATCTCGACATACCAAGAATCACGACCAGCATTTTCGCAGATGTCTTTCATATGTGGGTCAATAATGATGTCGTTGTACGAACAAGTGGTACCACAGAGACAGGTGCAGTATTGCACTACGTGCTTGACGACATTTTGGATTTCATAATAATTGGTGTGGTGGCAATGCTTTCCGCGACTTGGGTACTTCAAAAGCCTTCCGTTTGTGTCGCGAATTTTAACCACCGTCTTCTTGCTATACTCGACAACAACATTTTTGGTCTCGTCGTCCATACATTTTTCGACCAAAACATCAATTGTGCTGTAATCCCCGTTGAACGCGACCAACACATTGTTATTAGAGGTGTAAAGAGTATGTTTGCCAATTGACAATTTCTTGATAAAGTCGTTTCCTAGACAAAGACAGTAACTGAATGGAAATGTATAGAACTCATGGGTTGTTAAATCTGTGTCGTAGAGCGTTACTGCTTCTTCCGGGCTTTCATATGAGCACTTTTTACTTTTAAAACCGGGTTGTGTGTCATGAACGATTTCGGGTAATGGTGCCGGTAATGCAATGACGTACGTTGTTTGGTCGTTGACCTCCAATTCGAGTTTTTTGGATATATTCATGACAGAAGACGTCACAACAACGAGGGGAAATAATGCCTGCTTGAGGTAATTCACTGGGACGGGTAGTTTCTGTCCGAAGTATTGTAACATGTCTTGTCCAATGTCATTTGAAATTGGTTGGTTAATGTACGGTTTCAGTTCGTTGACTGACAAAAAGAGGGTCTTGGCTAAATTGATCAACTTGATTCGTTCGTCTTTGTAGAGAAGTGACCCTTTGCTTATAATCGTCTGCCGGGTGAGGTGGTACTCCTCGCAACGTAAAAGGACAAAGTATTTTTCTGAAAGTACTTGCCACAACTCAACTTCTTCGTTTTCAACACTACATGACATTCAATTCCTTTAATTTGAGTTTTTCATCTTTTTTTTTAAGATAAGAATTAAGGTGAATACAAGAATATAATTATTTGTATCTTTTTCAAATTATTTACAACAATTGTGTACTAAATATTGGGAATTATAAGGGCAATGGATTTAATCATTTTTTTATCTTTTTTCAGAACTAACTTTGCTCATTCGATGAATAATCAATACAATAGAACACACCCACAGAACCCAAACACCCGTTTCAGACCTCAACCAAATCCCAACCAAAATTACAACAGATTTCCTCAACCTAATTATAACACGTTTTCGCCAAATCCTTATTACCCAAACATACCTCTTCAACAACCACAACAAATGATGCAACAAACAGTACCATCACCATATTCCACCCCATTCTCTACTTTGCAACCTCAACCAATACAGAGACACAATGTTAATGAGACAAAAGAAAAATTCTTCGACAGAGTTCAAGAAATCAATGAACAGATTTTCCCGACATTGACAAAAAAGATCCAAGAGACAGACGAGTTTTATAAAGATGAAATAGCAAGAAAGGAGGCTGTGCTCAAGAGTCTTCAACAAGAAGTCGAGAACAGCCGTCGAGAGCTTGCTTTGAATAACGAAATTGTCTCCAATTTACAAAAAGACGCAATAAAACGACAACACGAGGACACTCAAAATATTGAGATAAGGCAGTTGAGAACCATCAATTTGAAAGTTTTACAACTTCAAAAAAAGTTAGACGAAGTTAACGGAAGTAATGCCATGGAAAGCAAGAAGGATAGTGAAATCAAAGATATGTTTTTACAAGCTAAGGATGACAAAACACAATTGAAAGATGCCATTGACAAACTTAAGCAAGAAATCGAACACAAAGAAATAATTAAAAAGGAGAACA
Organism: Entamoeba invadens IP1; assembly: GCF_000330505.1. Lineage (NCBI taxonomy): Eukaryota > Evosea > Mastigamoebida > Endamoebidae > Entamoeba > Entamoeba invadens. Next base: position 32,441 of record NW_004443648.1, on the reverse strand, counting down.
TCAAACGTGCTCGAGATATGTCTGATTGTAAGATACAAGTCGAGTCGTTGAAAACACAAATATTAGAGGTGGAAGACGCAATCCAAGCAACCGAAATTCATAACAAAAAAATGATCGACCACGCCTTTGAATTGTGTTTATCCAAATGAGTAAACACTAAATTTGTAATAGACTTATTGAATATTTGTTATTCTAATTTTTTGTATAAATGAAGCAAAGAACAACACAGTTAGTTACATACACCAACACTGTGCTTGTGTTGAGTTCTCCTCAACTTTTGGCTTGATTGCGATATTTAAGCTCTCTGTGATTTGTGGTGCGTCTTTCATCTGCATTTTAATCTCTTTTGCTAACTCGACAAATGCTTCCTCGACATTAATTGCATGCTTCGCTGAAGTCTCAAAAAACTTCATTCCTTCTTGTTTTGCAAATTCAGCGGCTTGTTCAGTTGGAACATTTTTCACTGCATCTTTATCTGCTTTATTGCCAATGAGCATCTTAATCACGTCAGGAGAGGCGTTCCCCTCTATCTCACCCAACCACTGACGAACATGATTGAATGACTGGATGTCTGTCACATCGTAAACAATCTGCTCGATTAGTTTCTTTTCTATTAACATTTATCTTTAGTTCTGCAACTAGCAAACTATTTCTTGGTCTTGCAAGTTTAGTTGATTTATAGTTTTAATAATTATAACTTTTGTTTATCACTTATTTGCTTTGAAATAAAACAACACGGTTGGGAGAAAAACGAATATTTGTGTAGTAATAAGAACAAACAATGATTCCATGTGAACCACGATAGTATGAAGCAGAAATGGTCCGAAAACGTTCTTGTCCAGCTTGCTATGAGTTTCTTCCATTTCACAAAAAATTGAACAAACCAGTGTCCCACTAGAAGTCAGAATAATCGAAGTGGTGTTGACAATAACAAACAATTTGAAGCTTTGCATTTTTGCCATCAATTTTCATCGTTTTAATTTTAAAATCAACACCAATTGTCGTGATGTATGTCTTCGAAAAAACGTCGTCTGCAAACCGTAGAAGAAGACAACTCTTTCCAACACCGGAATCTCCAATGAGAAGAATTTTGAAGAGGTAATCACTACATAGTGAGTTGCTGTTGAATTAGGTTAATTGCATTTTTGGTTTTTAGCACTGAAAACTAAATGAACAAACAAATCTTGTGACATTTTTTGACTTTACCAGTTCTAGTTGTAATTTTCATTTCATTTCCACAAAAAATTTGAATAACAAATATTCCCTTTTTTTACCGAACACACAAAATAACCCACTGATTTCGACTTTGTTGGAACGTTATGACATGTGTATTTACCACTTTAAGTGGTAGTATTATCCTTTTATTAAATCAATTGAATAGCTTCGGATGTTAAAACATTTAAACACTCAATCCCACATCATTAATTGAGAATTGAGTGTTGTTTTGAAGAGTGTGAAGAATTTACTTTAAAGAAATAAGAATCTTATTACTTGAGAAAGAAAAGTAATAAGGCTAAGTGGTGATAAAAAGGGATACCAAAAAATTAAAAGAAATGATTAGCAAGTTTTGTAGAGAGAAGAACACAAGGAGCTTGGTGACTTGATGTCGTTGTATATTCTTGACCCAATTTTTGTGATGATCTGGTAACATGTTGTTGGATATTTCGACTTTCTGCAAACACGGTCCATCTTTCTCATGACCTGGATTTTTCCCTCTGCATTATATTTTCTTTCAGTCAACGCTTCTCTTGCAAGGAATGTGCACATTTCACACTTGGCCTTTTGTGGTACATCCTTATCAAAAACGCCTTTTGTTGCTTGGACGACTAAGTCAGTGAAATGTTGGCTTTGGATCTGTATTTCTTGAATTGCTTTTTGTGTGTTTTTAACGTCTTTTTTAAGGTCGTCCAATACTGCCAATTTCTGTTCATCTGCATCTTTGATGAATTGTGTTTGGTTCAACGTCGACTCAACTTTGGCTACTTGTTTTTTCAACATTTTCAACTCGTTGTTAAGTCTTTCGTTCGTCGCTTCGTAAATTGCTCTTTCCTCACCAGAAGCCTGGAAAAGTGTTTGCACAGCAAGTCTCGTCTCAAACTCGGTCTTTTCAAGTTTCAATTTCAACTTCGTTTGGGTAACACTCAGTTGATCTCTCTTGTTGTCCACCTCTTCTTTGACACTTCCTTTGGTTAAGACATCGCCCAAATTCTTTCTTAACTCTTTTGCTTCTTGAACTTTATGCTGTAAGTAGGCGGCCCTCTCTCTCAATGAAATGACTTTACGAATCTTCTTCGTGCCAAGACGAAGCGATTTATTGAAACGTAATACCCCTTCTTCCCTCTGTCGTGTTTCCGCTATTTTCTTGTTTCTCTGAAGTCGTCTTTTTAATCTATCTCTCTTCAGTCTTAACATCACTCTGATATCATGTATCTTCTCTCCCTTTCTCCCACTCAACGCTTTGATACGGGCACTCACTCCATGTATCTTCTTTTGCAACTCAACAACTTGAACTTGTGCCTCTTCACGTGCAAGTTTCTTAATTTCCTTCACCTCTGCTTCATATCTTTCAACCTCGTCTTCAGTATGCTTCAACTGCTCGTTGATTTTTTTCAGTCGTGATGTACTCTCACTGACTAATCTCTTGACTTGTGGAAGTGCTGCTACCATCTTTGGCGAGGCAGAGTACTTCTCTTTTCTAACTTGAAGACGTGAAAGATATCCTCGAATGGATCGTTCTTTCCTCTCGAGGTGTATTAACCGCTTTGATCCTTTTCTTGCTTTCTTGATGACGTGTCGCTGTAACGACAACCCAATTCGAATGGACCTTTTTCGGATGAGTCGAATCTTTTTGTTCATTGCAGTGATCTTCTTAAACAACATCTTGCGCTGTGTCGAGCTTTTTTCTTTCATCAACTTCTTCTCGACCATCCCACGTAACCGGCGGAGAAGTACAATTTTTTTGTCCAATGCAAATTTCATTTGTCTCATCTTTGAAAGTTTCTTTTCCTTCCGCGCAGCTTTTTCGTCGTAGAACTTTTTGATTTCATCAGAAACGGTCTTGAGAGAGACGCGAGCAATTTTGACATCGTTTTCTATTTGACCAAGACGTGTCTTCAAATCAGTTTTCTTTGCCGGTTCCATGTCTTCAGTGAGGACCATTCGCTCAATTTTGTTGTATCGCTTCATCAAATTTTGGATTCTCTTTCGAATGTCAGTTCTTTCTTCCTTGAGTTGTGTAATTTTCTCTCTCACAAGTTTCCCAGCAATAATTTTCTTCTTTGCTTCATATTCATTTTTCAAAAGAGCGATTTGTCTATTTATCCCTTTCATTACTTTTGCGTTGTCATTCACACGTTGTTTCAACCCTTTCATCTCCAATTTGATTGTTTTGATTTCATTTTTGGCCTCGTTCTTTTCAGTTTGTGTGGTTGCTGAAAGTTTCTTTTTCAATGCGGCTTCCTTTCGTGTAACAATTCGCTGCAAAACTGCTTTGTCCCTGCTTAACTGCGTCTTGACAGTTTGTTGCTTTTCGACAAGAATCTCCTTCTCCTCTTTAAACTTCTTTTTAAGGGCTTCTCTCTTGTTCATCGCCTTCAAAAGGTCGTCCAACATCTGTTCTATTTTGCTCTCCTTTCTCTCTGCTTTGACTATCTGACGTCTTATTGTGTCATATTCGCCATTAACGATACCAACGCCTTTCAATTCCTCCATCTTTGTTTTCATTATTCCAATTTGTGCAGTTGACATTTCTTGTTTTTTAATTAAACTTTCGATTTCTCCAATAGTCGCATTGTTTCGCTCAATTCGAATGTTTTTGAGTTCGTCACATTGTTTTAATGCTGCTCTTCGTTTTCTCAGTGCTGTGTTGTTCTCTTCGACTTGTTGCGCTAATTTTTGAAGCTTATTTTGCATTTTCCTCAGTTTTGTTTCAGTCTTCGAGCACGCAGCGGCGTATTTTGAAAGGATGGAAGTTTGTGCTGCTATGTTTGTTGTATCTTTCTCTTTCTTTGCTTTGTTCAACTTCGTCATAGCTCCACGTTTGAGTGAGTCGTTTTCCTCCATCCTCACAACATATTTGTTCATATTGACTTTGACTTCCTCGACGCGTTTCTTGAGACGTTCTCCTTTTTTTTCACATTTTGTCACCAATACTTCCAAATTTTGTTTCACAGTTGGTTGTTGTTTGTTGATCTTCTCGATGTGATTTTTAAAACGCGGAATAACTTCTTTTACCAAAGAATTTTTGACTGACGCGATGTCGATCGTCACATTTGTCTGTGGTAAAGTGTCACCAAGTGCCAGAAAAACCAAAAGTAAAAACGGTAGAACATGTGCCACCATTGTTTTCTATAAAATAGGATTTTTTAGTTTTTTTAGTTTTTTTGCTAAAATCATATTTTTCAGGTTTTTTGTATGATCTTTTTTTATTTTTTGTAGTTCTTTCTGAACTTTTGGAGATGTATTAAAATAACAAATTGTACCATATTTAATAAAATAAAATTTGGTTTATTATAGTACATTTAATCACAATATTTCTCGTTTTTATGTTACTATATTTATGTTAATACTTTTATTATACAAATCCAGTTGAACAAAAATTAATAATCAATAATTGTATTTATTATAAAAAAGTGTATAATAAAAAAGGGCGATTAATTATGAAAAAAGATCGTTTTTGGTGTTTGGAAGAGATGATAAGAAAAATGAAGAACAAAATGTACAACACATAAGTTACAATTTACAGACTACTATTATTCGAGGATGCCTGGGTTGCTGCAGCGCTGGAAATACTGGGGTTGTTCGTCCTCGTTCAGTGCGAAGTTGCTTTCAGGTGTTTTATTAGTAAGGGATGGTGAAATATGTGGAACAACAGAATCTGATCTATCAATGGGGGTCGATTGCGAAACGAACTGAAACTCTGTATTTGCCGAGAGTATAGCCGCGACCTCATTATCAGCCAGTTCAGTCAAAGGTGAAGACGAACGTTGTGGTCTGTTTGTTTGTAAACTGTCTTCATCAGAAACAAATAAACATTGCCGTAAAGGAGATGGAAGAGCGTTAGTCGACGACCATTTACGTGTATCAGAAAGTTTGTAACTTCTATGTTTTGGCGTGTGCGGCGCGTTAGAATCCATCACCTTGATCTTCTTCTGGTATCCCTGTCGCTGTACATCCATGATTTTGTTCTGATGAGTTCTCTGAAGTTTAAATAGTGTGTTTTTTTTAATTTAAAATTTTGTCCAATCAGTATTTTTTAATATCGAAGTTACGGCGTTTTTCGGTTGTGAGTTAGGTATTTTTGTTTGTTGATTATAGAATTGGTAGGTAGAAAGAAAAAACGGGAAAAATAGTTATTTTTCATAAGAAATCAACTTTGCCATACTATGTGAACAAAAAAAACGTTTTTGGGAAGAATTATTAAAGTTAAAAAATAGCAGGAGAAAGTGGATTGGTTCGGGTTTTTTTTAATTTAATTACATATTTTTCGCCAATTTCATATGATTTGAATTATTTAGTAAATAAAATTGTTGAGTTTTGTTCAAAATTTTTGAAAAAAAAAGAGTCGCCAAATAATGTTCGCCCATTTTGATACTCCGTCATTGACACTAATAAGGAGAATGCCTTATTTTTATAATTTAATTAATAACAAATAAAGAAATAATTAATGAATTATTATATATAAATATAACTAGTTAACTCATCTTTGTTATTCCAATTTAAAAATAAAGACTTTTAAACTCAAAAATTCTGATCTTCAAATAGGGTTTAATTTTTATTTATAAACAATTATAAGTATAATTTATTTTTTATTTGTTTAAAACTTTTGTATTTAAACATTAAAAAGCCATTTTAGTATAACTATTTGTAACAAATCGGGACAACAAGAGAATTTTATTTTTTTCGTTTATTTTGATTCATCATTATGATTGAAATTTATTAATTGAGGCGACTTTCTAATATCATCTTAATTGCTACAAAAACAAACGTTTCTATTCTAACTTTTCGGGAACATAATCACAATAACAATCAAAACCTTAGTTCTATTACAAATTGATAGTGTAACTTTTTATCCATTGTCTTGAAATAATCAAAATTAAAAAACACAATGGTGGTAGATATGAAATTTGATTGCTTTTAATTCAACCATTTTTTGTATTGAAATTGTTTTTGTTTTTTGGTATAATTTAATTTTTATTAAATGAACAAATAAATAGTTATATTGTTACCGTTTCCAATTTTAGGGCTGACAAACAACTTGAAAACAACTACACATAATTATCAATGAAGGATAAATTAAACTATAATTTATAGTTTGTTTAAAAATAAAAAAATGCCTAACAATCACAAATACAAAAATGATACTTAGTGTATAATCAACAACTTATAGAAATCCCAGAGAAAGTATAAGAGATTTCACTAAAACGCGGAGTATCATGTGCACGAGTAACAGCAAACATCAAAATTGACCAACTGCATTAACACATTGATTTCTACACATCAATTTAAAAATAAAATTTGAAGAAACCAATATTAATTTTTTAAATCAACAGTTTTATTCGTTGATAAGGAGCACTCATTGAAGGGATACAAGGAGCAGTGATGAAGACATACTGATAAATGGATCAAATCAAGACTTTTCTAAATGATATATTGATTTATTATAATTATAATACAGTATATATTCGATAATAGTCCAGTCCATGTTTCAGTCTTATTCGATATAAGGTCAAATAATAAAAACTTGAATAATTAACAAAAAATACCTCATTTTGTTTTTGTCTCAACAAAATTCCAAATTATATTTTCACCCAAAAAATATTTTTGCCATTTTTTATAAAAACTTTTATAATTCGTAATATGAAAAACAAATGCTTTATTTTATTAGTGTTTATTAAAACACAAAACGTCCGTTATATAATCATTAAACTGACAGATAACATAAACAGTATTAGAACGAACAAATTAAGAGCAATATGACAACTTTTGGTTTTAAAAATAAACATGCGTTGTTTTATAAAAATTTAACACGCTCCAACGACACGTTAATTAACATTATTTCGGTTTTAGATAAAAAACTCGTTTGCTCTTAAAATAATTTTAAAAATCATTTTAATTTTTTTAAAACTTAATGACAATTTGGTTTATGTATTGCCATTTTCGAGTTTTGGATAAGAAATTATTAAAAAATAGCAAAAAAAAGAAGTTGTTGTTTTTTGGTTTTTTTTTCAATATTTGATAAGAGACCTCCCTCTTATTTCATGGTCTCTTATCAAATAAATCCTTATAATGAATAGCCCTCTCATCGAATATTGACTTTAGAAAACAAAACATAGATTTAGTATTGTATATATTTAACCATTCAATATTAATTATATTAATTAATAATTATTTTTATTTTTGATGTGTTAAATGTTGGTGAGATAATACTTGTTTAGTGGAAACCAATAAATTATTATAAAATATATTAAATTTAATTATAAAATAATTCGATCAATTATATACAATTTAATTAGAGTCAGTCTTTTAACGTTATCTGGTGGACAAAAAATAGCTTCATTTTTGTCTAAACATCGGGCATTAGGTAAAGTGTGAAAAAACCCGAAACAATTATAATAAATTTTTGGGACTGCTCCCCGAATTATTCCATTTTTTATGGTCCAAAAGGCACCAGATAACGTTAAAAGACAGACTGTAGTAATTAATTCGAATAAATTAATTAAATTGGAATACAAATTATAGGGTTTCCAAATAATATTGACAAAATTATTAATACCGAAATAATGTGTTGTGTGGAATACACCCAAATATTGGGGAAGTAAACCAACAAAATAAAAAAATAACAAGTAAAAGAAGAGAAAAACTTCAAATTTGAACTTGAACTTTGTAAGACCAGAAAAACCCCGCTCTAAAAATAGATGAAGTGATCTTTTGTAAAAAGAAAAAAAGATCTGACAGAACTTTATGTCTATCCAACACACACCACAATCACCTCGACAACAAGACGACCGTATTTGCGACCAATACCTTAAATTATGCGAAAAGTCGTCACTTTTGTTTTCACAACTGTACGAGACATCATTTTTGGGTGAAGGGTGGAGACCACTATACCAACGCACGTTCACAACCTTCGCGAAATTGTGGAAACTCCAACAAACGTACAGAAGCGCCCTTGAGAACGGGAAGGCGAAATTCAAAAGATATGATGTGGGGGAGATAGCGGCAAAAATAGCGCAATTATATTACCACTACTATCTCAGGACATCAGAAACGCAATTTTTGATTGAATCGTCGACTTACTATCAGGAGATCAAAAAGCACAATTATTACAAAGAGGACTCTCTTATTCAAAGGTCTTTTGTTTTACAGGTTTGTTTCGATATTCTTACGACATTTTTTGGGCAAAACGTTTTGTGGCTTTTTTAACACTTTTACTTAACTAACTTTCTCACTTCACTTTTTCTCGGTGGTTTTGTATATTTTTAATTCTACTGGTTGAATATTTGTACTACCAAAGTGGTTTTAAAAATATGAATAATAAATGTCCAAAATTGGAACTGAAAAGCCACAAATGGTATTGCTTTTATTGTGATGAACGCTAATGTGTAGAGGACTTTGAGGTTCCACGCACGTTTCTTGCTTGTCTGTCTGTTAACTGACAAATTGAAACAAGGTGAGAACGTGTTGAGCGATTTTGCACTGACTTCGGCGCAGCTTGCAACAGAAAAGTTGGTGCAACCGAATTTCCAGTGCCACCAACTGCTTGCAGAGGAAATGAAGTACATAGTGTTGAATATTGTAAATTTCATTGTGACAAACAGAGAAGGGAGAATGTCGTATTCTGCGCTCTCTCGAATCAACCCACAAATTGTCTTCAGCACAAAACCAAAAACAACACAACCACATGGATTAACAATGTATTCCGCGGTGCTTCTCGACAACAAACCAAATAGTTTCTCGTTCAGCGAACTGTCCATTTCGCTTTTGAGAATGATGCATACCCTCGAGTTCAATTACCAGTTGACACGTTTGTTTTTCTTGCTAATTATTAATGAATATGTCGATTAAAACTAAACTCACATCAAAGCAAGAGAACAAATGAACGAATGGAAAAACCCAAGAAAGCATTTGCTGAGGAATGTGAGTATCCCTAAAATATTGAACTACATTGCTTCAACGATATGTGATATGCCAAACAACACGTTCATGTTGTTGTACTTGTCATCGACGGTACAAGAAGATGTTGTCCAAGGATATTCAAGTCAAAACGGACTCTTCATGGCATCGTATGGTAATCAACAACACGTCTTACACCCGGAGGACTTAATGCCGTTTTTGAGAAAACCAATTTTGTTGATCATCGATTCGGATGTTCAGAACTCTTTCATTCAACTGACTCAAAAAAGCTTCGATGTGCCTTATTTGAGTTTATTTGCACCAATAGGATCATGGCAATTACATACATGCCCGTTGCCAAGTGATTCTGTCTTCACAAAGACACAAAGCAAATACGTCCAGGTGTTTGCGAATAAGAAGGACTCAATTTTCAACATGTTCTTGAATGATTCATTGGGTGCGTTGTGTAGAATGACTGGTGTTGATCAAATGACAAGTGACACACGAGATGAGTGTAACAACAAACTTAAGATGTTCTTTGAGAAATTGGCAGAAGAGTTCTTCAGCTGCCAGAAAATGCCACAAACGATTTTGATGTTTATGAACGACCCCTTTGCACGCGTCATTTTGTTCAGGTTTGTCTTCTGCAGACTTGTCTTGTTCAGCCTGAAGTTGCCAGCTGACGCGGGCAGCACTAATGCTTTGTTGCCGTCGAGCAACCCACAAATACCTGCGGAGTTTTATGAGTGCGAAGCGTGTAAAAGTATTGTCAAAGAGATGTCCAACGTTCTCTCCATTTCGCAATGGTTCGACTTTGACGATGCATGAAATTTTGATTAACTTTTTTATCGTTCATATTTTTGTTCATTTTTATTCAATTTTTTGATATTTTGCAACACTAACAATAGAAACGAAAATAAAATTAGATAAAAAATGCAAAGAAAATAAGCACAAAAGCAACAACTACTGTTGGCTGTAAACCATTTTTGGAATCATCTGGATCGGCGTTTCGACACTTTGCTTTTTCTGGTTTGTTGAGTTTAATATCAAATGACTTTAAGAAGGAATTGTCCTTGTTCGAGACGGTGAATTTTTTAGACGAACTTTTGTCAACAGAAATGATGATGTCAGAATTGAACTCTTGGTATGTTTCCCCAACCACTTCTGTGTTGCATTGTTCGGTCGAAATGGTCAATTTGGAAGTGGCGAAAAACCTTTTGGATGCAGCCGTTGAAGGCAAATTGTATGAATTGGCTTTACCACACGAAATCAACGTGACAGTTGGAGTGAGTGCGTCCAACCACTTTTGGTTGTTTGATGATGCTGATCCATGGTGGTTGGCATGCATGACATCAACGCTACCAACAATATCAGAGACGGTACTTTCGATGTCATTGAGCGTATTGTCAAATTGTGTTGTGTACTTCCCACCAAGATCCCCTGCAGTGCAATACACAAAATTTCCATATTTGATTCTAAGACCAATGGAGTAGTCGTTTTCACTTGGGTATTTGTGTCGTTTCGGTGGTCACCAGTCACCATTAGTCCACTCTTTGGGCAACAGCGACACCATCACGAATAAAAATCTCGACTTCACTGTTCTCGTCTGGTGGGTGTATTTGGCTTGTTGAACACAACCTCGCCTGTTCTCGAATTGTACTCAAATAAGACAACTTCTTTGTGTTCTGCACTTGGCAACCATATAACAACATCGCTTTTGTGTACTCTCCAACGTTGTGATACGTGAAGGAAGATTCATCACAGCCATATGTGGAATCTCCAGTAAAAACACCAAAATCTCTATCAATATACTTCTTGGCAGTGAATCCACTAACGTTAAATAAATGCCATAACCCATTTTGGTTGTAGTATCCATAATGGTCCGTGTGCAAATGCGTCAGAACAACGACATCTAGTTCTTTTTTCCCCAAAATTTCTTCAACCCTTGTGGCAACATACTCCGCATTGGTTGGTTTGTGGTTGTTCAACTCTTCTCCCAAGTCAATAAGTATAGAATATCCACTTGGGTATACAATTAGTTGTGAGTCGGCCATCCCAACATCGAAAACATAAACCGAAAACTTGGAGACAGAAAGGGCACATAGTAGTAGAAACAAAAAAAACATCGTTTTTGGTCTTCTCAAGTTTTGTTAATTTTTTTATTTTAGTTAAAAAGGTCGAAATTCTTTCTTAGAAAAGTATGAGCTAGAGTTATAGTTTGTGGAGCTATAAACATATAGATAAAAAGGGAGTTTTATTTTATTAGAAAGTATAAATTTATTTATGATTTTTGATGGTTAAAACTAATAAAATGATGTTTTGGAACATCTAATTGAAAAAACAAACTTTTTTCATTCAAATCAGAAACTTCGAAATTATTTAAATTACTAATTGGAGTATTTGAAGAACATGCGATTTTTTCCGTTTTATCAATCAGATGGTACATTGTGATTAAATTAATATTTATTTCTTTTCAGAAGAAACATAAAATACAGAGTGCTCAGTTCGACGCCGCAAAGGCCTTCTTGTGTGGTGTTGCGATAAGCGGCTTTTGGCATAAGTGAATGTCCCCAAGATTGTAATTTGCAGGGTTTTTGAGTATTGTCCGTGTTTCTTCTTCAGTCAGATTGTAACAGGGCTTTATAACGTTTTTTGACTCTTCGAATTCCTTGCAATGAGTTTTGGACAAATGAAAACAATATCGAAAATGAAAACAAACTGGGCTGATGAGTGGATACAATGTGATAAGCATTGTAACGATGTCGATTTGAGAATCTATTGATTCAGTGGTTGTTGTGATGTACGTCAATTCTCTCGAGAAGAAAGATGGGGCAACACAAATCCCAATTTTGGCTGTGTGTCAAGATATATATATAATTTCTTATGAAAACAAACAAAATGTCATCTTGTTGACATCACTCTTCTTCGAGATGGAGTAGTATAAATTTAACAAGAAAAAAAGATAGCGTCTTCGAAGTGGTTCAACTCTTCTGAGAGCCAAATTCACAGCAATGACTGTTTGTGGAAGGTCTGTAACTTTCCTAAAACGAGAGAATACCGTGGCTAAAATAGCTTTGTCGGAGTAGTTCAAAATTGGTTTGGGCATTTCTCTGAGAAAGCCAGAAAGGACGCCGGCTAAGCAGTACATTTGGTCTGGGTATGTCATGTCTTTTGTGATGTCTATCTTTTTATTAATTTTCTTTTTCATGTCGCAAATTTGCGCGACATCTCCAGTCATACGAAATATACCTTCACATGGATGTTCCAAAAGAGAACGACCTACTTGCCAGAAAAACGTTGGGATATGGTCGGTGAGGAAGTCGTCTGCAATACTTTCTAATTTGATTTGAAATGGTTTTGCTGCTGGTCATTGCAAAAACGTTTTTAGCAATTTAGGAAAGAGAAACAAACGTGACTTCTATGTTTAAGTTATTCATTTCTAAATGTATGATATAGAACAAACCTTCAGTTTCATGTGATTACAATAAGCTATAGAAATTTAAAGTTTCATCAAATCTATAAACACTCAGTTAAGAAAAGTTTTGGAAAAAAACAAAAAAAATCTGCTCTTTATATTTAATCGCTTTTTGAGTTTTTGTAATTGTGCAAAATCGATGATATGGTAAATAAGTTATAGAAATTGAAAATTTTAATAATAATAAATTGCTTTTTAAATTGTTTTATTTCTTAATTATTTTTAATTGGACAACATATTTTTATATTTCATTATTCAATCAAAACAAACAAGTTTATTCTAAAACAAGATTCAATTCCATAAATAATCTTTTTATTTAAATTTTTTATTAATAATAATAATGGTTATAACTTCACTAATACACAACTTTAAAATAAAATTAATAGTTTGAATAGTATGTTAAATTAATTATAATAGTAAATCTCTATTACAATTTCAACTGATATATTTAATTGAATTAATTATTTTAATTTGAATTTGTGTGTTTTTACAACAAATAAAAACTAATTTATGTTTAACTAACGTCATACATTTAAACAAATTTTTGCAGCATAATTGTGACTTGATTATTATAAAAAATAATGATTTAATTAAATATAATAAAATAAACTATATTAAATATAAATTGTTATTTACTATAAATAGTTATAAAAAGTAGAAAAATATCATCGAGACACAAAAAGTTATCTTTTTTTTAAATTGTTACAATTATTTGTATAAATACTTTTTCAAATAACATTGAAAAAAATAAATGATAAAATAACTCGAATTTTACAATTATAATTATAACGGTAAAAATTTTGGCTGTTTATTATTTTTTTATCCACTAAAAAGCAGAAAATTAATAATATAAAAATTTAAAACTGAAATTAAAAATCACCTTTTATCATATTGTTTAAACAAATAATATGAATAAAAATTACTTTAATAATGGTGTTATAAATAGAGTCATAAAAAGTTGATTGAATTAAGGTTCAATAATGTTAAAGTCGGGATTAGCAATTGTAATTGCCTCAAAAAGTGTAAATAAATCTTCTGCACAACCTTCGACTTCAACTGTGTCAAGCTTTAAAAATTCGTGTTTATCAATTTTTTTCACAATAAGGCCGACAAGGTTGTCTTTTTTGCAAGTGACAGAAGTTGTTGGATGTTTGTCTGTATGAACTCTATTGTTTAAAACCGAGTTTTTCAGTATTAAACTGCCGCTTTCTTTTGTGTCTTTAAAAACAACGTTGATAACTGCATCCACTTTTTCCACGATGCTTGGGTCCATCGAAACTGCCATTAAATCAAACAAATAATTAAAAGACAATTTCATGAGTAAATAAGTACTGGTCACATCATTTGTGGTCCTTTCTTGTTTTTGTATTGGGTGTTCAAGTTCGAAAGCACCTGTCAAATATATATTTCTCCATACCGCACTCTCTTGCATGTAGCCGTTTTGCCTATAAATTTCTGCAAGTAAATTTCTTGCTTCCGAGTTTTGAGGATTTTTGAACACTACATTGTTAAGCATTGTAATTGCCCATTGGTATTCTCCTTTCTCAAATGACTCTTTTGCAATTGAAATGCACATCTCTTCTCCTCCAATTGCTTCCACGTATTTTGTCCCCAATTTAACAGGTGTGAGTGGATTTAAATTTGCTGGATTACCATCATAAAAACCAAGATACATTTGGTATTGAGCTCTAGTGTTATGAGAAACAGTGCCGTAATATTCTCTGTTGTAATACACCGATGTAAGACTTTTTGGTAGTTTTACTTTCTCGGTGAGTTCATTTATTGTTGTTCCCAAATTAGCCTGTCTCAAAGTTTGATCGTGTATAAATTTGTACATGTCTCTCTGCTTTTCATAGTATTCAACAATATTCTTGTTTCCCCAAGTTGGCCATGTATGTGATCCAAACGAACATTCAACCCTTTCTGAGTATCTCGCCACTAAATTATCTATGTACTTAGACCAATCTTTTCCATTTCTCACCACAGCACCTCTTAGTGTATACAAATTATGAATTGATCTATTGATTTCTTCTGCTGTACAAATTGCTTTTAATTTGGGGAAGTACATCATCATTTCTGTCGGAGCCTCTGAATTGGGAGTGTACATAAAGTCGATTTCAACACCATCAATTGTCAATGTCTTATCCTCTCCAATTTCGTAAAGGTTATTAGGGTCAAAATCATAAGAAGATGTTGATTGCCCCATTGAAAAATATGTACCCACACCACAACCCAACACGCCCTTTGAGTTATGTTCCAACTCGGTTCCAAATTGGAAAAAGCTTCGTCTTCCCATAGCAGTCCCGGCAAGAAGTTCTTCTGTAAAATGCATCTTAAACATATCTTTTGGAATTACCATTGTTGTCTTTTTTTCCAAAACACCTTCAAGTCCTCTGATGTGATCTCCATGCGAATGTGTCAGCATGATACAAGTAACTGGTAGATTAGCTACTTTCTCTCTGAGAAGTTTAAGTCCAGCAGCTGCAGCCTCCATGCAGCACAATGTGTCAATGATCAGCCACCCATTTTCACCTCGTATAAAAGACATATTCGCAACATCAAAACCTCTAAACTGATACAATTGTCCAGGTATCAATTCAAAAAGTCCAGCTATCCTTACCAACTGGCTTTGTCTCCACAAAGAAGGGTTGACTGTGTCAGGGCATGGTCCTGAGATAAAGTCGGTTTCGTGAAAATCAAACGCTTTACCACCTTGGTTTTTTGGTATGACTCCTCCGTCAATAGAACAGATAAACCCTCTCATTGAGTCTTCAAAATCACGCTGATCACTGAAGTCCAACTCATTACAATATTTGGCATTGACTTGTTTCACAAAAGAATTCGCCATGTTTAATTTGCAATTAAAAAAAACTTTTATAGCTATTATATCGTATTATTAAATTATTTTAAATTAACCATCAAACTAAATAAGCAAACAATTATTGTTCTTATGTATTCTTAAAGCACTGTCGCAATTCTATACTTTCAAGTTCAACTATGTTGATCTAATGATAAGATGTTTTTGTTGTGGATTTTTCTTGTTTATTTTTCAAAATGATAGCAAAAACATTATTTCCATTTTCCCACTTATTATTATTGAACAAACAATGTATTTAATTTGAATAAAATATTCAACATTCAAAAAGTTGAAGTTTAAAAGTTCAACAAAATTGAACACTACACTTTCTTTATATTAACACTCAATGACGATAATAAGTATCACATTTGATTTGTTTTTTGAATAATAATTTTTTATTAATTTTATAAATATTTTGTTTTTTAATAAAAATAGTAAAATATATAAATTGTTCATTTTGAATGAATTTTTAAGAAAAAAAGTAATAATTAAATAACAATTTTGTTGTTTTTGAATATACTAATGTAATTTTGAAATGATTGTCAATGTATAAAATTAAGAATAGTTTGGATTAACACCTTACACTAATAAACACGTTTTAGAACTTGTTTTTTTAATAATTGATTTTTGTATGTTTTTTGTTTTTAAAGCTATTTGTTTCGAGACTTCTCCAAATAAAATTCCTATATTAACACCACTTTTAGCAGATGACTCAAAAAAGTGAATGTTCCACTCTTGAGCCAAATTTAAGCCGCTTTCTGTTTTTACTTCTCTTGCACTTTCAAGATCGCATTTATTTCCACATAGAACTGCTGGAAATTGTTCGGAATAATCCGCGTCTTTCACACTGTAAATTTGTTGTCTGAAATGTTCCAACGTGACGAAAGACTCATTTGATGTAATGGAGTAGACGTAAATGTACCCATTCGATCTTTTGTAGTATTGGTCTCTAAGCGCTGTATACTCACATTCGGACTCTCCACTGTCCAAAACTTCAATTGTGGCTGTCATGTTCTTGTCGACAGGAAGATCAACAAAGTAAGGATCTTCCATTACTGGGTCGTACACTTCAACAAAATGTCCTTGTACAAACCTGATTTTTATTCGCGACTTTCCCACACCCGACATTCCAACCAAAAGTATTTTACATTGAATAGATGTCATGTTCTTACTAAATCTAGAATTCTTAATTTTTCATTTTTAACAATTATAGAGTTCTATAATCAAGTGTATCCCTTTGTTTGATTAATCAAAACAACGAACATACTCATTTACTTTTTCCAACAAACGAAGCCAGGTCGAATTCGTTTCCATATGCACCTTCGTCCCAGTCGCCAAGTGATGTAAGCAAAGCAGAAATTCCCTTTTCGTTCTTTTTCTCGGGCTTTTTCTCTTCTTTTGAGTCGAAGAGTTCCACAAAACTCCCTGCGTTCATCCCGGCAAAAGTTTCATTTTCTCTTGTGACAACAGTATTCGCTATTTTAGTCTTGAATTCTTGAAGATTCATGATTCTTTCCTCGAGCGTCTGTCTGACAATCAGTCTATACACGTTGACAACTTTGTTTTGTCCAAGTCGGTGCGCTCTGTCCATTGCTTGTAAATCTTTTGTTGGGTTCCAGTCGTGTTCCATAAATATAACGATGTCCGCAGCGGTCAAGTTGAGTCCAAGCCCTCCAACACGTGTTGTTAATAACAGCACATCTATTGTCGGATCATTTTTGAATTTCTCGACGATTTCAGTTCTTTTGTGAGTCGGGACAGAACCATCTAATCGATAATATGAAATATATGGAAATGACTTCTTGAATATCTGTTCCTCAATAAGTTCCAATGTTACGTTCAATTGAGCAAAAATAAGTACTCGATGTTCTCCGTCTTTCCCTATGTTGCACATTTTAAGCAACTCCTCCAATGCAAGAAGTTTTGGGGAATTCGAAATATCATCAATAGTCTTCCCCTCGGCTTTCAAATAAGCATCGACTTTTGCCTTCATCGGGTGGTTGTCGTCCAATACCAGTTTCGGGTGGACACACAATCTTCGGAAATACGTTAAAATCTGGAAAATGTGGTTCTTCTGCTTTGCACTTTCATCCTTTTTCTGGACCATTTCTTCAACATCATTGGTTGATTCAAACTCTTGGTATAACATTTTCTGGACTGGACTCATATCACAATAATAATCTTGAATAATTTTGGGTGGCAAGTCTTGTAACACACTTTCTTTCAGTCTTCTCAATATGAACGGAAGAACTTGTCTGTGTAATTTCTCCATCACAATTACTCCCCTCTCCTGATCCTCTGGGCTTGCAGAATCTTTTGCGGCTAAAATTGGTTTTGAGTACCTTTCCGAAAACTCCTTTTCAGTGCCTAAAAACCCTGGCATCAAAAAGTCAAACAATGACCATAACTCCAATACGTTGTTTTGGATTGGTGTTCCAGTCAAAATGAGTCGATGAAGTGACATAATTTGTTTCACAGCTTGGGTCAATTTTGTTTTTGGATTTTTAATGATGTGCCCCTCGTCAAGTACACAATATGTAAACCGTTTGTTCTTGAAGGAATCAAGGTCATGTCTGATCATCTCATATGAAGCTATCAAAATGTCTTTACTCTTCAATCCACTCAAAATATGGATTCTTTCCTTTGCACTGCCAGAGTATATAATCCCCTTTAAATCGTTTGTGTTAATGAATGCTTCGATTTCGTGCTTCCAATGACCAGTAAGTGTTGGTGGACACACTATCATACTCGGATACTCCGCTTCTGCATGAACAGTCAGAAGCATACACAACGTTTGTAATGTTTTCCCAAGACCCATATCATCACACAAAATCCCGTTGATACAGTACTTATTAAGAAATAGTAACCATGAAATACCGTCCAATTGATAAGGCCGTAACTTTCCATTGATTGGGTGATTAAACACAGCGAATTGTGCAATGGACTGGCTCCTAACTCCGTCAAACAAAAAGGAGATGAATATCTTTCTCTGTTCAATTTCATTCTTCAAGTTGTCGGGCAAATCTGCTGGTGGCGTCACATGCAATGGCAAGTATCGTAATACTACACTGAAACACTGTGCTCCAAGTCTCCTCACTGTGTTCTCGTGGTTCGAGTTCATCACAGATAAAAATGGTGTGATCAAGAGTGGAAATATTGGTATAAGTAATGTTGCCATTGAAGGAGACAAACACATATAATGGAATATATGGAGTGCTGCGTTGAGTGTTGTTGATGTCACAGAGAGTTGTGGGTATATTAAAGTGATAAATATCGAAAGAATATCTTTATGAAGTCTTAACAATCTTGAGAGAGTTGTAGCAATTAGATATGCATGTGCGCTGTCGATGTCTGTCAAAAGTGTTTTCAAATGGTCTACATGCAAAGGACATGTTGGCAAGAAAGGCAACACCATGATAGAAAATATGAAATATAATGATGATGTTGGGTCTTTAGGTGGAGCTTTTGTGAGTAGTGGTGTTAAAATCGAAAGGAGGTATGGATGGTACTCCTCGTGTTGTGCCAAAAATTTCATGAAAAAGTGCAAAGAATATGGAGGGTCTATTTTATAGAAATTGATTTCTCCACTGTTGATTGTCTCGCTTACAACTTCATATTTTCCTTTTAACCAATTCAGCAGCAAATTAAAGAATATTCCCAATGTTCGTGTATCTGGTTGTGTCTTATAAATAGTGTGAAATATTTTTGAAAAATGTTCTGTCAACAAAGGTGAAATTTCTCTCAGAATTGGTTCGAATAAAATATTCAAGTCGTTAACTTTTGGAAAAATTCCACCCAAAATTGTTGCTTTTGTTCGTGATACAATAGCCTCGATGTTACCCAAATACTTTTGAAGCATTGTTTCAACCACTTGTGTTTTTTCTGGTTCTTTTGTTTTCACTGTTTCAAGTTGTTGAACAAGTTCTAGTGTGTTGTTCACTTGTGGAAGATTATACTTCGCTGATATTTCTCTGTAATTATCCACAATAATCTTCCAATCAAAAGAAGTTGGGTCTTCATAGTGATAATTATTGTAAATCTCTTCCAACTTCACCTTAATAAATCGGGTGTTATCTCCATTCATCTGAGCAACCAACGCTCCAAACATAATGGATTGTGGAGTTACCATTGAGTCAACAACATAATTTTCTCCATCTTCTCCATTTTTTTTAGCAACGCAAAGTAGTTTCGACACAACAAAAGCTCCATTAAACAAAACATCAATACGTTCCCTTTTTTGATTTTCAACGGGAGCATCACGACGGACTTTGGAAATGTAAGATATCACCTTTTTATCAACCAACCCCCTGACACCTATTTCAAAAATTCTCAATAACTTGGGCAATTCTCCAACTATTTTTGACACACTTCGTGGAAATGCATAACTCACAATCGTTAAAACCAATTCAGCGTTCATCACTGCATGTTTTAAAAGTCGTGAGTTATGCGGCATTTCACTTTTAATTTCATCGCTTAGAAGGTCATCAACACTTGGAGAATAATCGTTACCTTCCGCAACAATTTCTGCACAACATTGAAAAAACAAATTTTCTAAAGAAACTCCACTTGGCGGGATATTTCTCTTCTGTTTTTCAATTGAAAGTTGTTGTAAAATTTGGGATAAAATAGATGAATACGTTTCCATCACTGCAGTCCTCACACTGGCCAGGACGTGTCCAGAAAATGTCAAAAGTTTTGGGATATATTCATCAATTAGGGTTTCTAGTGGAATTGGTGTTTGTTCTGCAGCAATTTTATCAACACATTCAAGCAATTGCAAAACATTGTTCGCAGAAGCTGTTAATTCATCCAACTCCTCTAAAACATCCCATAGCATCTCTCGTAATGTTTGTATCAACTCTCTATCAGTTTTCATCACATCAACCAACTCTCTCATGACCTCCGCAGCAACCGCAACAGATTCGTCATGTTTGACATCAGTCAAAGCTTCCAACAACATTGGTTTTACCGTTACAAATAGTGGTTGAACGTTTTTCTTGTCGATAATTGCAACAACATACTTCATCACCAATAATGCCCCGTGTTTGATTTCCCACTCTTCTTTGTGGTACATCTGACATATAAGCGTAACAAACTTGTCGACATTTCCAATGTTTTGAAGTGAAATCCCAATAACTTGAGCACAAGTTTCTCTCACCGGAGCAATGACGGTATCCGATATAAAATCTCCAAATCTGTCCAATGAAACAACAACAAGTAGTTTGAGCGTCAAATCAATTTTCCATTCTGTGGTTAGTGAGCGACTTTGAGATCGAATTACTTCTCTTAAACTGATGGCCGCTCCATGTCTAATTTCCCACCGCGCGTCAAAAACATTCTCCAAGCATTTTTCACAAAACTTCTGGAACGGCCAACCTTCGCACGTAAAATCCATTTTCTCAACTTTTTCAACAACTTCTACCTCTTTTTCTTGTTTCATTTTCGCTTTCCGTTTCATCGACAATTTCTGTCGTTTACTTAATTTTTCGTTCGCGACAAATTCAACAGGTACAATTTTTTTGGTTTCTTCCTCACTGGCCAAAAGAACCCTATGTTCTCCTATTCGCTTTTCCAAGTTGAAATTGTCAAATGTCCATTCATCGGTTGGGCTCGTGCAACGAACAGCTGGGACATTTTTAGCCATTGCTTCAACTGCAATCCCTGCAGCAGTTCTTGTTTCCAACTTTTTGTGGATCGTGTATGGGTAAATACGTGTGAGAAGCCTTCCTATTTCTTCTGGCTTTGTACTAATGATCTCTCCAAGCTGCAGCGCAGCCGCGCGACGTGCAGCTGAAGTGGGCGCGGTTTCGATCAGGTCTAGTAATTTGTCGAGTCTTGACATTTTCTCTTCATTCTGGTTTTTGCGTTGTTTATTTATACTTCCAGTGTTTCACATTTTTTCCTAAACTGAAAAAAAAGCAAAATTACAAAGGGTTTGTAGTTTTTACTTTAGTTATTTTTGCTATATATTTACTATACTTTTTTAATAAAAAGTTGTTTTTTTGTAAATTTTTATTATATTTTATTTTTTTTTATAAATAAAAAAACATTTTTTTATTTGTTTTTTCTAACAATTTTATAAATTACTTTAAAACTGATTATAATTTTAAATTTAACAATTAACACCTTCGTATCCTAATCTATCCAACGGGTATTTATTTTTCTTTTTTTTACCAAAAGAATCCATTTGCTGACTAAGATAAAAAGTTATAAAGTCTGTCTAAAAACGTTGTCCATTTGACAAAATTTTACACAAAATAAGGTGAAAAGATTGATAATTAGGGAAAAAACGTTGAAATCCCAATAAAAATTATGAAACAGTGTTTTTGAAATGTGTCGAATTGTTTCCCGAAATATTCCAGTTTTGATGGTCCAAAAATGTTCAGACAACATTGGAGAGTGGACAACGTTTAGACTGAATATTTATATTTATTTTGACCAAATGTACTTTTTTATTTGAATTTTTTACATGAAATAATTGATTTGGGATATTTTTTCTTATATTTTAAATCGTTTTTATTCAAATGGAAATTGAATTACCTGAAGAACCAGTCTATTATTCTAGTGACGATGAGAATGAAATATCACAAGAAATCAATTTTGGTGAAAATATTATTGTTCCAGAAAAAAATTCAGAAAAAGAATTTATTTTTTCAACCCAACCTCAAGAGGAAAAAACCAAAAATATTCAAAATTGGGAAATATTAGACCCTGTTTTCGGGGAGGCAGATTTTTCAAAAATGAATCAAAACTATAGAAAGATGATAATTTTGGGGACATTTTCTACCGAAATAGAGTGTTTTGAAAAAATTGTTTCTCCTGAATTTGTGGATTTGATTGTTGTTGGCACCAACGAAAAAGGAAAAACACTGATTGGTAATTGGAAAAACACTGACACTGATGAAATTCGTTGTTTTATGGGGTGTTGATTTACATAGGGGCAATGCAAATGAAAGGTCCAATTTCCCGATTTTGGAATCAAGAATTTGGCTGTCCATTTTTCGGAATTGTAATGGAAAGAAATAGATTCTATGAACTATATAGAAGTTTCCGTTGTGATCTTAAAGCCACAAGAGAAGAAAGAAGAACAACAACAGTTTTTCCAGCAGTCAAAGAATTATTTGGGATTTTTTCCCGTAATATTACCAATATTTGTACTCCCGGTCAACTTGTTTGTGTAGATGAAAGAATTTTTGGGTTCAAAGGTCGTTGCAAGGCAATCCAATACTGCTCACAAAAACCAATAATAGGGGGTTGAAATTTTATTGTATTTGTACATACTATAAAAAATTGTGTGTTGGGATGACAATGTATGAGGGGAAGAAAGACCAATTGATCGGGAAAGTTACTCCAAAAGAAGAATATCACCATGGAGAGTCTGTTGTTATGGAATTAATAGAAAATTTGCTTCCAAAAAATTCCCAATCTTTGGAATATTTACTTCAAAGCGACAATTACTTTACAACAATAAATGTAATTGGCAAGCTTGAAAAGGAAAAAATTGGGTATATTGGCACTCTGAACCAACGAAGTACTAATATCCCAAAAGAGGCCAAACAAAATTCAATGGCAGAAAAAGAAATATTCAAGTCTGAAAAAAATATTTTGAAAAAAATGGAATTATTGAAGAAAAAAGAAGAAAAACTTTTTCAAAAAGTTGCAATGTTATCTTCAAAAGAATCTCCAAATCGGGAAATATTGGAAAAATTCGAAAAACAAGATGATGAAAACAACAAAAAAATTGATGAAATTAAAATGGAGATGGATAATATTAAAACGCAAAAAACTTAATTTTATAAAGATAAAGAAGCCAATCCACAAAATATCCGATTTTGGAAAAAAGACGGCATTCTTTTAACTTCATTCAACCCCCCAAAAACAAAAACTGTCATTATTGCAACAAATGCTCTTAATGTCACGATTATAGACTCTTCAAAGTCTAAATCAGAAATAAACGTTCTTTATAATTATAGTAAAACTCCAGTGGACACTTATGATTTTCTTTGTCAACAATATACGACAAAAACGAAAACACGTCGATACAATATGGTCGTTTTTCAAAATATTTTGGATTGTGTTACAACAAATGTATATGGAATGTTTAAAGAATGCAAACAAAACAACCATTTCGACTTTCTTGTTAATTTGTCAAAACAGCTTTCTGAAAATTACATCAAACGTCGACTCAAAAATGGGATGAAAAAAACAAAATAGAAAAAAGAATGTTTTACGCGTGCGGTCTTTCAAATTGGTGGATTGAGTCAAAATCACCCGAAAAAATAAAATACACAAGAAGATTTAGTCGGGAGAGGGAAAAGTGTCATCTCTGTATTGGAGCGAAAGCCAGTAGCGTAAAAGAATTGTGTTCTTTTTGTGATCAAAACGTATGTTTGTCGCATTCTATCGTCATGTGTAGAGTGTGTTGGTAACAAAAACGACGAAAAGAAAAAAAATCCAAGCGAAAAACTCCAAGTGAATAATGATTAGATAAATCATTGTTTTGTTTTACTGTTTTTTTAGTTTTTTCAACAAAGGACTAGAAAAAGAGATGATTGAAACAATCATTGGCAATTGATTGCAAAAGATGAAAAATTTTATCACGAGAAAAGTATTACCACAAACCTATTTTGTAGTTAAAATATAGGTTTAAAATTATTATTGTTCTTTGTATTGTTATTCAAGACGTTTTTGGTCGAATTCTTAGGTAATTTAGTCTTAATTCATACTTTATATAAATAAAATAAAACTGTCCGTTGGCAAGTTTCGGTTTTGAAGGGGTTTCTTGAGAAAAATAAAAAAAAAACAAGTTTTAAGACAAATAATATTTTACTTAACCTTTTTTAATATGGTATTCGGTTAGAAAAGTGTTAATTAATGAAATATTCACAAAACAAAAGCTAAGTTCAAAAATTTATTACTTTATTTTTTTAAAACTAAAAATTGAACGTGTAATAAAAAAGATTATAATTTTTTATAACACGTTCAAAATTGATAATAAAAAATATTCATTATCAGAAGTTTAAGTTGGGTAAAGGTTAAATATTACAATAATTGAATATTTAAACTATATTATTATTAATTAATAAATAACAATTTTTTAAAAAAATTCTTTTTACTTGAAATTATCATTTATTTTTAAAACAATAATTCTTTATATTGTTTACACATATTCCATTTGAATAATTCCCAACAAAAAACAACTGTTAAAATCATAATGTCCACAATTGAC
>NW_004443648.1:1399-7666 GCF_000330505.1 Entamoeba invadens IP1 | reverse complement strand
AAGCCACAAGAGAAGAAAGAAGAACAACAACAGTTTTTCCAGCAGTCAAAGAATTATTTGGGATTTTTTCCCGTAATATTACCAACATTTGTACTCCCGGTCAACTTGTTTGTGTAGATGAAAGAATTTTTGGGTTCAAAGGTCGTTGCAAGGCAATCCAATACTGCCCACAAAAACCAATAAAAGGGGGTTGAAACTTTATTGTATTTGTACATACGATAAAAAAATATGTGTTGGGATGACAATGTATGAGGGGAAGAAAGACCAATTGATAGGGAAAGTTACTCCAAAAGAAAAATATCACCATGGAGAGTCTGTTGTTATGGAATTAATAGAAAATTTGCTTCCAAAAAATTCTCAATCTTTGGAATTTTTACTTCAAAGCGACAATTACTTTACAACAATAAATGTAATTGGCAAGCTTGAAAGGGAAAAAATTGGGTACATTGGCACTCTGAACCAACGAAGTACTAATATCCCAAAAGAGGCCAAACAAAATTCAATGGCAGAAAAAGAAAAAGAAATATTCAAGTCTGAAAAAGTATTTTGAAAAAAAAATGGAATTATCGAAGAAAAAAGAAGAAAAACTTTTTCAAAAAGTTGCAACGTTATCTTCAA
This sequence comes from Entamoeba invadens IP1, assembly GCF_000330505.1. NCBI lineage: Eukaryota > Evosea > Mastigamoebida > Endamoebidae > Entamoeba > Entamoeba invadens. Next base: position 7,048 of record NW_004443648.1, on the reverse strand, counting down.
AAGAATCTCCAAATCGGGAAATTTTGGAAAAATTCGAAAAACAAGATGATGAAAACAACAAAAAATTGATGAAACGAAAATGGAGATGGATAATATTGAAACGCAAAACCCCCCAATTTTATAAAGATAAAGAAGCCAATTTACAAAATATCCGATTTTGGAAAAAAGACGGCATTCTTTTAACTTCATTCAACCTCCAAAAAACAAAAACTGTCATCATTGCAACAAATGCTTTTAATGTCCCGATTATAGACTCTTCAAAGTCTAAATCAGAAATAAACATTCTTTATAATTATAGTAAAACTCCAGTGGACACTTTTGATTTTCTTTGTCAACAATATACGACAAAAACGAAAACACGTCGATACAATATGGTCGTTTTTCAAAATATTTTGGATTGTGCCACAACCAATGCATATGGAATGTTTAAAGAATGCAAACAAAACAACCATTTCGATTTTCTTGCTAATTTGTCAAAACAGCTTTCTGAAAATTACATCAAACGTCGACTCAGAAATGGGATGTAAAAAAACAAAAGAGAAAAAAAGAATGTTTTACGCGTGCGGTTTTTCAAATTGGTGGATTGAGTCAAAATCACCCGAAAAAATAAAATACACAAGAAGATTCAGTCGGGAGAGGGAAAAGTGTCATCTCTGTATCGGAGCGAAAGCCAGTCGCGTAAAAGAATTGTGTTCTTTTTGTGATCAAAACATATGTTTGTCGCACTCTATCATCATGTGTAGAGTGTGTTGGGAACAAAAACGACAAAAAGAAAAAAATCCAAGCTAAAAAACTCCAAGTGAATAATGATTAGATAAATCATTGTTTTGTTTTATTGTTTTTTTAGTTTTTTAAACAAAGGACTAGAAAAAGAGATGATTGAAACAATCATTGCAATTGATTGCAAAAGATGAAAAATTTTATCACAAGAAATGTGTTACGACAAACCTATTTTGTAGTTAAAATATATAGGTTTAAAACTATTCTTGTTTTTTGTATTGTTATTCAAGACGTTTTTAATCGAATTCTTAGGTAATTTAGTCTTAATTCATACTTTATTTAAATAAAATAAAACTGTCCGTTGGCAAGTTTCGGGTTTGAAGCAAGGTTCCCTTTTCTAGTGTAAAAATTTGATTTTAAGCAAAAAATGGACATAACGATTCATTTTTTACTTTGAAATTGAATCAAAAATAGATTTTTTGTTTAACTTCCGTTTTGGTAAACAAAAGTCTCTGATTGCCATCCAATATTTTATTAAGAAAAATAACACGTATAAAATACATAAAAAAGCGGGCATAAATTTGATCATTTTTTTGAGGAGTTTGAAAGCAAAGAAAATATGATAATATCGATTATCCACAATATAGAAAGCGTGTAATTGGTATGGTTATTAACTTTTGTTTGGATGATAGCCTTATGTATGGTTCTACAATCAAGTTATAATGCAGTCAAATCCACTAAAAAAACTTACAAATTTTAATTATTTTTTAAAAAAATTCTAATAGTACTTATTATAATATTTATTATAATACAAATCCTATCAATTTGACACACAACTACCATTTTATAATTATCTTTATTTTATGTATCAAATCATGGTTCGAAAAACCACTGCATGTTGTTCATTTTACACAATTCAAAAAGAGAACGATGATAAAATTTACTTTCCAGCACACTGAATACGACAGTTGATATTAAAGTGATTGAAAGACTTTTTTGATTACTTTTTTCTAAATAAAATAATCTTATATAGTTATTTTAATTATAACTACTAAAATACTATAAAATACTATAATATAATTAATAAAATAATAATAATTTAATATATTATTATACTACATTATTCTATACAATATTATTATATTATTAATCAATTTAATTTATTGTTATTATTTCACTTGATGTAATATATTAATTATATATATTATAATTATATTAAATTAATATATATTCATAAAATTATTAAAAAATAAAAAGACATTTAACAATTTAAAATATGTAAACACAATAATAATCAACACATTTGTTGAGAATCAAAAGCAAAACAACAACTAGTTAATATTTCAATAAATCGTATTAATCACGTTTTTAACATTTTTATCTATTTTACAATAATTTTTATGTTGTGTAAATATCTTTAATAACGTTGTAACATCAAGTTGTCTCGAGTTTACATATCAATAATCAAATATTTATTAATGTTGTTTAATATTGTTTGGCGTTTAAAGCACCTTCTCAACAAGAACATTTGTTGTTTGTACCAAATGAGAAATAGTAATACCGAGTTTGTTAAACCACATTCTTGTAATTGATGTGTAAATATCAATATCTTAAACAACAAGTCAAATCCAATGATGGTGATTTAAACAAACTATAATGTTTATTAAATTTGATGATATAATGTTAGGAGTAGTTTGATATTTTTGTGTTTGTTATTACGTGTGTTTAACTTGTTGCAAACTTTAAAATGAAGATATTACAATTGTGTTATTATAGATAAAATCAACGATATCAAAATAAGAAAATATATGTTATAACAATATAATCACAACAACATTATCTATTTTCATTGATATGTTTTAAATTTGTGTTGTTCGATAAAAAGTTTTACATAGCAACATTTTTAATAATAACTGCATTTATTTTTAAGTCGCTTTGGATGTTAAAATATGTGGATATATATTAAGTTTTGCATTAAAAACTTATAAACAAATACCTCCATATTTGTCAACATGATAAGATTGTCTTCTTTTGTTAATACTTTTAATATTTTGATATTATTTAACAAGGATCAATTACTTATTATTGCCGTTTTATACACCAATAAAAGACCAATGCAATGTGATGTTATAAATGTTGTAATTACCTAATCGATAAACGATCAATTGTTTTATGTGTTTATTGCAAAGTATTTTTTATATTATATTGATCAATCTATCAAGAAATAAAAACATTTCATAAGTTAATGTGGTTCGATTGTTTTGATTATATACAATTATTATTTGCATTGACTATAAAAATCAATTTTACTGTTGTAGTATATTTAAAATGTGACTCTGTTGTCTTCATATTAATATCAATTGTTGTTTATTTGTTTAAACTATTACAATAAACATTTAATAAATAATTATAATTCATTTTATCAACAAAAAAATGGTTTGAAAACCATATTATTTAAATATAATTTTATATTTAAAATTTCATTTAAATGTTATTATAACTAATGAAAAAATTTATTATTTTTTTAATTTAATAAATATATTAATAAATAAATAACTTAATTTATTATATTTTATTGTACTTAAAAAACCGTAAAAAATAATTTTTTCAAGTCAAACAAACAGACAAACAAAGAAAAATTAATATTATTTTGATAAAATTAATTATATTATTATGTATTATAATGAATTATAATATATTATTAAATATATTCATTTATAATAAATAAACATTAATTCAATAGTTGTTCAGAAATGCGTTTTTTTTGTATATTAACAATAAAAAAACATATTTGGGTCATGATATTTATTTTGGAAATAGTTCCACAATTTTATAGTAGATAAATTGGTAAAAAATATTTTTGTAATAACAAGACATAAATAATTCTCTTTTAACACAAATGAACAAATAGCTTGATATTATATATATTTTACTCGAAAAAAGATAACATTTTACCATTTTATTAAGTGAAAAAGATGTTTAAAAAAGATTAATATAAAAATTGATGTTGTTTTAACTTAAATAGAAAGACAAGATGATGGTTTTATTATAGTTTATTTTAATTCATTCTTAATTATATTTTTTCGATGCTTTATTGGACTAAATATATATTTCAAATTCCAAAACGGGTTTGTTTTCATTGTCAATTGATAATTCTTTTTGCACAATTGTATTTAATTTAAACATAAATAATACTAACAAACGGGAATTTCAAAGTATCTTTAATTTGTGATGGCATTTGATAAAATTGGGTTGCCTTTCTTAAATAGAGTGTTTTTCATAAAAAATAACACTGTTTTGTTGTGGATAATAAATTATTTTTATCGAGAAAACAGTCGTGTTTTTATTATTTTTTAAAGAGAAAATGAATTAATAACAATGGTTACATTACCATAATAAATAGTTTGTTGAATTAAGACTAAAATGATTTTTTTTATTAAAAACCAATTTTTTATCTAGTGTTAAAAACAATTAATTTTTTTGAGTATTATTAATTAACTTTGTGTTTCAGAAAAAAATATGTTTTTCGTTTTTATTTTGATAAACACTCCAGACAACATTTAATTTGTTTTTTTGACCAAATTATTTATTTTTATTTACATTGAAAAAAATCCATTTTAAAAATATAAAATGAAACAAACCAAAGTAGTATATAAATTATGTGGATTTAGGGGGGACAGAATTTTTCCTATATTTTTTAATAATTTAAAATCGCGAGGACGCGTTTTCAAATCGTTTTCTAAATTTTCCCAAAATTTAGAAAACTTTTATTTTAAAAAATAAAATTGAAAACGTAACTATTTATTTTTCTAAAAAGTTTTAATATAAATTTTTATTTTTTTATTTTCCCTAAAATGAACACTGATAAAGAACAATACAGACTTAAGAATTTGTATAATTTTACTAATACTTATTCTGAAGAAGATATTTTAAACTGTTTTACTATTAAAGCTGGAACTATTAAAGCTGCTTCTACTAAAATAAATAATAAAGAATGCAGAAAAGAATTAATTGCTATGGACATTGAAACAAGAGATTTATATTTACATTACAAAGCAAAATTGGAAGCTCAATTAAAAAGAATGGAAGATAACAAGAAAAGTACTATTAAATTAGAACAACCATTTTTATCAAAAGTTTTCAATAAATTAAACAAAACAGATAAACAAACTTTTGGTTTAATTAATAAAAAAGCAACATTAATCAAAGATTTAGATGAAGAAAAAATTCAAAAAGAACTTGACAAAAAGAATTTAGAATGGAGTTTAAATAATATTTCTTTTGATGATATTGAAGATAATGATGATTTAATGAGAGAAGATATGTATAAAAAATTTGAAGAAGAATTAAGAATTAACGATGAAAGGAAGAATTATTTTAATGAATTGAAAGAAAAAGAACAATATGAAAACAATATGGAAGAATATAAAGATATGATTGAAGAAATTGAAGATCATACTAAAATTAATACTAAAGTAACTTATGATAGAGTTAATAAAATAATTAAAGCAGATTTTAGATGTGGTTTTAGAGAAAAATTAAAAAGAATTCAATTAGTGAGAGAGTATTTTATCGATTTAATTAAATCAGTTCCTTCTACCACTGAAATAGTTTATAAATAATTACTTAGTCAAGATGGATGGAAAACTTATATGTTAAATACTAAAGACGCCATTGATGAATTTCTTAATTCTGTTTCTGAAGAATCCATGTGTTTTATCAATAAACAAGAAGTAAATGATTCTATAGATTCTACTTTTTATGTTCAACAAACTATTCCCGAACCATTATTCATATTAGAATTAAAAATATCTCCATATCTTTATACTGAAGATCTTATTCATCAATACAAAACTACTGGCGGAAGCTTTTTCCCTTATCATTATAAACCAGAATTTGAAATATTTGGTCAATATCTGCTAAAGCACA
>NW_004443648.1:0-1299 GCF_000330505.1 Entamoeba invadens IP1 | reverse complement strand
GAATGAAGATCAATTTAAATTATTTGTTAAGAATATTGATTCTATTGATAATTGTAGAACGGATGAATATCATTTCAATATGAAAGCTTATTGTGTATTCTATTGTAATCAAGATGTTAGAATCTTAAAACAAGGTCATTCCAAATTTAGAGATATGTGTTTAGAATATTTAAATATTGATGTCGATAAAGTAATTTCAGCAGCTTCTTTAGCTAATACTTACTTTAAGCATAACGTATATTCAAAAATAAATAATTTAAAAGAATATGGAGGAAAAGTTAGAGAATTTATTCAAGGAGCTATTTATGGAGGTAGATGTATGACTAGAGATAATAAAAAGTGGTATGTAAATGATGAATTATATGATTATGATGCTTGTTCATTATATCCTTCAGCTATTAATAGATTAAAATTAGCAACTGGTTCTCCAATTGTTATTCCTAAAAATATGTTAATTAATGATTATTTACTTAATCACCTTATGGATGAACAACAATTAGAACCTACTGAAAGTAAATTTATTTCTGCTTTTATTGTTGATATTGATATTACTAAAGTAAATAAGAAATTACATTTCCCATTGATTGTTAAAAAAGATAAAACTGGTAATCATAATACTAATGAACCTTGTGTTATGAGAGTTGATAATATATTATTAGAAGATCTTATTAAATTCCAACAGATTGAATATAAAATAATTAGAGGTTATTATTGGACTGGTAATAAGTCTGATTTATTATCTAACGAGATGTCTAAATTGTATAATTTAAGAAGAGATTTTAAGAAACAAGGTAATCCAGTTCAAGAAGTATTTAAATTAATTATGAATTCATCATATGGTAAAACTATTCAAAAACCAATTAAATCTGATCTTGTATATAAACAAATATCTGTTAAAAATAAGAAAGGAGATATTCAGTATGATGCTGATAGATATTTAAGAAAGAATTCATTATTAGTTAAATCATTTTATGATGTTGCTGAAAATATTAGATGTTTTGAATGTAATAAAAGTTTTGATGATTTCTTTGTACCAAATCTTATTGGTGTTCAAACTCTTACTATGTCAAAACGAATTATGAATGAAGTTATGTGTTTAGCAGAAGATCTCAATATTCCAATTTATTATCAAGATACTGATTCTATGCATATTTTAAAATCAAGAATTAACGAATTAGAAGATGAATATTATAAGAAATATAATAGAGTACTTAGAGGTTCTGATATGGGTCAATTCCATCCAGATTTTGATGAATTATCTGGTGATGTAACTAGTATTGAATCTTACTTCTTAGGTAA
>NW_004443654.1:7862-14515 GCF_000330505.1 Entamoeba invadens IP1 | reverse complement strand
TTTGTCAAAATGACTCCCTTTCACCACAACCTTTCGGTTTGGCATGTCAGCTTGCACCGATAATTGAGTCATTGGAGGAAAAGAGGAAAGTATACTCACAACTTGGGAATGTTCTTGAAAAAGTCTTCGGTCGATATCTTCGTTTTGGTCTGAGAGAGTTAGACCTTCGATGTGATTTAACGAAAACATGTTATTTTGGTTGTGTTGGTTTTAGAGTTGATTGTTTAATTAAATTAAAACTATTTTTTATTTAACGAATAGATCTTTCAAAGTATTGTTTTTTATAATTTATGTTAAATAGTTTATATATTTATAAACAATATTTTGTTATTATCAACTCGTTAATTTATTTAAAAAATATTGATCATATCTAGTAATTAAAAAAATAATTGAATAATTATTGTTTTATTATTTATTAAAATTAATTAAAATAATTTATAAATAATAAAAAACTATAATATATTATAATAATAATAAAAACTTAATTTAAAGTTTTTATTTATTATTGTGATAATTAATAATTTTTATTATACTAAAATTACTATTATTTACAAATTAAAACCATAAAATAGAATCTAGCTCTAATATAATATTTGTATATTTTTTTTATATTAAATCATAAATAAGTTATTAAAAAAAGAATAACTAATTAACTATAATCACAATAATGATGAGGAAAGCAAAACGGATTATTTAAACAAAACTAAATAACTCCAAAAGATGACAAACGACAGCGCACAAGCCGCTTTTTTTGCGAAGGAATTACAAGACCCTGAGAACAATGTTTGTGTTACTTTAATTAATCCTTTATATTACAAATTACTAGAATACATTAATGATTTTATTATAGATTACAAACTAGTTTAAAAGTAAAATCAGATAGTAATTAAATTAATAAAATGGTTAATTATATTATATTATATAATTAATACTATTAAAATACTATTAAAATTCTTATTTTAATAGTATTAATTTATATTATATATAATAAGTATCTTATTAGTATATTAATAGTATTAATTCCATAAAACAACAATCGAGAAAATAACACAAAGAGGTGTTTTGATTGCGGCAAAATCAACCCGACGTGGTGTTCAGTAAATAATGGAGTATATCTCTGTTTGGCATGTGCGGGGTCCCACCGTGGGTATGGGGTTCACATTTCTTTTGTGCGTTCATTGACACTCGACGTCTTCAAACCAAATCAGTTTGCGATGATGCGTTTGGGAGGGAATGCGCGGGCTAAGGCTTACTTTGAGGAGCATCCATTTGACCCGCCCACATATTGTGTGAAGTGGGACTGTGAGAGTGCAGACAAGTACAGACGACTTCTTAAAAGAAAGACGTGTGACGAGACGGGAGAGACTTATTATGAGAACCCTCCTTGGCAACCAACGAGAAGAATGGAAATTAATTCAAATAGACCGGTAATGGGTGCCGGTAATATTATCCCACAACAGACACACACTCAAATCAGGAAGAAAAAGTGTTGTTGTGGTCTTTGTGTCGTTGTCTAATTCATGGTTTTGTCGAATAAGAACATTTTGTGGGTTGTTTAATTCGTTTTAGTACGTCGCTAGTACTACTAATAAATTCTAATAATCATTAATAAAGTATTTATAAAGTATAATATAAAATATATCTGCTATATATTATAGTTATTTAATTATAATTATAGAAAGAAATTTTACTAGTTTTTCATTCTATTTATGGCTGTTCGGCGACTTATTATATTATTGAGAAGTCGGCGACTATTTGGATCCTTTCAAAAGTCGCCGACTTCTTTTAGAACTAAATAACTATTAACTTTAATAAATTATACCATATTCATTATTGTCTCAAAAATGTGTAAAAACACAATAATTGTTATAATTTGTTATATTATAATCATATAAATATAATTTAAAAAATGATTTGAGAAGATATAATTGGGATGGTGTTTTTTCATTTCTATTTTAATGATAATTAAATCAAATTAATATGGTTTATTTTTTTAATATCTTTTAAATGATAAATGGTATTTCGAATAGTTATTTAACTAAATATTTAGGTTAGCGACTTTTAAGACCACTGAAAAGTCGGCGATTTTCAAAGAAAATGTAAAGCCTCCGAACAGCTATTATGTTATATATGTATTTGGAACTTTATTCATTAAAAAGTAATATTATAGTTTTTTAAATTAGTTTTTACTAGTTGTTTGAAATAATTAAAAATGATAAAAAAGTTAATTAAGAGATTAAATCATTTATCTTAATATTTTTAAAAACACATTAAAAAAATCTAAAATGTTTTAAGTTTTTTTTATTACAAACAACAATTTGTGGTATAGTAAATATATTAATACTTTTTAATTTTTATTTATTTTTAAAAATAGTTAATTTACTTTAATTTTATTAACAATTCATTCAAAAATGTAAAATCAACACAAAAACAGTGTGTTTATTTACTTCATAAGTACTTCATTAATAACTGGTAAACCGTTTTTAACTATTTTCAACCCAGGCTTCAACAACATCATCGAAATTCCCGAATGTTGCAACTTTACACATTACCATCTCTCCTTTTTGTAAATGTTCAATAATGTAATTTCCTAAGTCATTTGGAGGAATATTTACATCTTCTCTTAAGTTCATGTTATTATTTACAAGAGACAAAAACCCATCTTTGGTATCGACAATATTATAATTTGTATACAGCAATTCAACAAAACAGATCGACTGATTCTGATAAAAAAAATGTTCATAAGTATTTCTATCAAAAACACCTATAGCAGTTATTGTTATTTTTGGCATACCTAATTTACCGGTTTTAGTTCTGGTATAATTGATTACTTTACAAACAATATCTCGTTCTGGGTCTTCTTTTGGTACTATGACAATGCTATCATTCGTTATTTCTCTAGCTCGTTTTATTGTAATTTGGTTTGGAGTTTTTTCATCTAAATAATTTAAACGTGAGTATGGATGTTCTTTTATTGTTCCATTAGTAAGTTCCATGTTGTTTATTTTTAAGTTAAATAAAATTTATTTACCTAATTGGTGATGTTTAGAAATTAAAATCACATTTAAAATTATTTTAATAAATGATAATGGTTTTCATGGATAAACATCTTCAATCATGTTTGTTGTGATTATTTTCTTAGGCAAATTCGCCTTTTTTGTTATCAAAAAAAATAATAGGATACCTACATCAATAATGTACACTACTCAAACAATGTTCACGTTGTTTTGTATTTTAAGAACAAAGGAACAATACAACAAAAATTAGACAAGAAAAACATATATTTTTGTTTATTATTAAAACTTTATGTTTAACTCGCCGACGTACCCAGGAGGCTCCAAAATTTAGTTTTTTCCACGAAATGAATGTTTTTCCAAAATATTTACCATTTATAATTTTTGCTTTATTTTACAGTAAAACATTGATAATTAAAATTTATTTACCACATACATTAAGTTATAAATTTAAATATAACACATTTTGAATTCAAATCAAATAAAAACAAATATTTTTTTTGAATAATTAAACGAAAACTCAAATTGTAAAATAGGATGTCGATTAACACGTTTTTCATGTTTTATGAACTCAATAGAGTTTATACTTGTATGCTTTGTAATGAAGTAATGAAAAAAAGTAAAGTTTATATTCACTTCAACAAGTCGCATTCAAATTTAAAAAACAATGATAGAATACTCAAAGCTAAAGTGAACTTATTTTGTGCAGAGAGAAATTTAAATTTTAACTTGAACACTAATGAATACAAAGAAATAACACCAGAAATAACTTGTAATCTTGCGGATAAAATCATTGAAACTTTATGTGAAAATAATGTTAGATTGACCTGTGCACCTACAATACAAACAATAATTGTACTAATTGGAAGTTATATAAAAATATACGGATCAGAGATACTCACTCACATTCAACTAAGCGAAAGAACAATGAGAAGGCATTTTGCTGTAATATGCACTCGAATAGTTAACAAAGGTTATTTATATATTCCCCTAAATACATTTTATTCAATTCAATTAGATGAGTCAAGAATTGCTGGAGAAAAGAATTATGTACTCTTTGTATAATTTTTAAACTGTAGTTTTGGAGTTTGTCAATATTTACTAAGTGTATTTTGGGTCTATGGTAAAAGCACAGGAGTTTAAATTAAAGACAAAGTTCTCGATTTAATTAAAAATAATTGTCTTGATATAAAAAGCATTTCTTCTATTTGTTCAGATGGGGGAAGTAATCTTGGATAGAAGAAAAATAGTTGTGTGGTTATGCTTATCAATGAAATAAATTACTTGATAAAACCCATATTTCCTGTAACTTCATTTTGGTGTATTGGAAACAGACAATCTCTTTGTTGTTCACCAATCGTCAATAATGGTTTGGCGTCACTTGTTGTCGAAATGATTAACGCCATAACATTAACACTTAAATATTCTAACGCTTTTCGTTTCTGGCAAAAAGAAACAGGAAACGAGTTTAAATTAAAAGTTTACAACCAAGTAAGATGGTTAAGCAGAAAAGAAATGTTAATATTATTCTATGAACACTATGATCAGGTGTGTTTTTATCTTAATAGAGTATCTCATTCATTTTAAATGATTAAACATTGGTCTTTTGATGAGATACTTAACACATTGGTTTTTGATAAATTTAGAATATATCTGGCGTTTTTATCTGATATTTTCGAAAAACTTAACATATATAACAGAAAACTTCAAACAAAAAGACTGTTAATGCCAAGAACAGTGAGGTATATTAATCAATTCAAATATAATTTGTGTGAATATTATAATAATATGGCGAGTGGAATAATTCCTATATCTTTTAAAAGAACAAATAATTATATCACAAAAAACAAAACATCTTTGACAGTAGATTATTTAAAAATGGTTTTGGAAACTGTTTTTACACTCTACTTTGAATTTAAAATTCGATTTGTATGTGTAGATCGTTCCCTTGATTACAAAAATTTTGTAAGTTCAACTAACGATTATAACACTCGTTATGGAAAACAAGAAAAACAAATAGATGATGTTTTAATAATACCTTGTTCATTTTTTTAATAATTTTGGTGAATAATTACTTGGTATAACATATGTCCGATATATTTTCTTCAAATAGAATTTGAAAGATATAAAAGTACTCTCGATAGACATGTAGTAATCGAGATAATGAATTCTTCAAATCTTAAAGAACATTAAGGTTTTAAAGATATGAATGATTTTTTAATTGATTCATTCAAACAATTTCCATTAATAACATTTTTTTTCTTAGATAACCTCGATATCACCAACAACAACCAATTGAGAATCGTCTTTTTCTATCAAAAAAATAAGATGTCATATCCAATAAAAGAAAGAACGTTTTTTGGTAGTATGCAATTACAATTAAACAAAAAATTTTATTTTTATTTTCTTTTTTAAGTTTGTTTTAATGTATTACTTTTGAATAACATCCACGTTTTTACCATTTTTCTGTTAGAAATTGTTTTATTTTTGTCTGAATAATAAGAATACAAGCAACTATTTATAATGTCAACTTTACCTTAAATTTGTGAAAATATTCTAATTGATACCAATGAATATTTTGGTAACTTTATTATTGTTGTTAAGGAAGAATTTTGTGGTGATTTTAGTATGACTTTTTGTCAAAAAGATTTTATATAAAGTCTGATTTCTAATTAACCACATTTCAAAAATTCAACAAGGAAATTTGTTATATCTATTTTTTAATATTATAATATATAGTTAACTGCGAATTTGAGGCAAAATAGTTTACGGTTCAAATTATCATTTACAAACCGAACAATTTTAATCTTGTTTTGAACAATTAAAATATTTTGTTATTATTGTGTTGATTTAAAATACTTTTGGTTTTTTTTATTTGTTTAAGGCAAAAACAATTTTGTGTTTTTTTCTTTATTCAAAAAAACAAAAAGATTTGAATAAAATATATAACAAAAGTGTAATCATTTATTTTGAAAACAAACATAACATAACCAATTATTTACATTAAAAAATATGGATACAAACAATTGTTATTCAGCGCAACAACAATTATTTTTCTCGTTATAACTAAAAATGGAAAAGTCATCGGTTTTAAAAACCCGATAACCCTTTCTGTATTTACAAACCGACTAATTTGCCAAATTAAAGCTCTAAAAACACGATAAAAACTTCTTTGATGCACCAAAATTTGTTTTCAAAACCGATACTAATACATACAAACAGACAGATGCCATTATTATTTATGATGAGTTTTGTTTTTTAATATTTTTATTTAATTATTATGTTTAAAACATAAAACAATAACAAACTTTAATAATGATATTTCATTAAAGTAAATTTAGCAACCTTAGATGGATCCATTTCAGCACGAGATTCATTGGGAATTGTTTCAGTATGACTAAACAGTCTTTCACATGAGATGCTCGTTGTTTCAACAAAGAGGTACTTTTTCACTAAAGGTATTGTGTGAAACAATAAAGCAGAATCCATATTTCTTTTCCAATAGTTATCAACGGTGAGTCCTGCTTCATTATTGTCTCTCTCGTACAATTCCATTATCGCCACAGCCCTCGTTAAATTTGCTTTCTGAGTTGGAGGATTAAAGGACTGAAGCACCAAAAAATAAGGCATAACCATTTG
>NW_004443654.1:6073-7762 GCF_000330505.1 Entamoeba invadens IP1 | reverse complement strand
AATAGTTAATTTATTGATTGTTTGTATTTAGAAATATTTTTTGTTTGTATTTATAACTTGAAATTTGTGTTAATAAAAATCAAAATGTAATTATTTTTTTCAAATAAACAAAAAATGGATAAAAACATAATCAAAATGCGTTTATTAACTTGTTCTATTTTGTTTTACCATTCTATTTTTGCAACGGACTGGATTCGCAGTCTAATGTATAGTATCTACTATCGCTAATTAAAAATTATAATTACAGAGTAAATTTTTTATTGATTTTTACCATCTGACATATTCAAAGAAATGCTGGTAGTAGTATATAAATCGTGCCGATTTAGGGGGGGACTACTTCCATGCCTAAATCTTTACAATTTCGTCGCTTCACTCCGTTATTTAGATTTAAATATTTTATGGTTATTATTTCAAAGTGATAATTTTATTTTTTCTTATCTTAAATGACCACTACACAAGAATACTTGAAAAAGAAATTTCACAATTTTACTAAAACTTATTCAGAAGAAATTTTGGATTGTTTTAGAATTAAAGATGGAATTATTAAAGCAGCATCTACTAAAATTTTAAATAGAGAATGTAGAAAAGAATTATTGAAAAAGAATATTGAATCTAGAGATGACTATCTTAAACTTAGAAAAAAATAAATATCCAAATTAAAAATTATCAAAAATCAATAGTAAAATTAGAACAACCATTTTAAAGAATTGTGTTTGATAAATTAAATAAAATTGATAAACAAACTTTTGGATTAATTAATAAGAAAGCCTCAACAATTAAAGCTATTGACGAAACAAAAATTCAAAAAGAACTCGATAAAAAGAATTTAGAATGGAGTTTAAATCATAATTCCGAAATAGATAATAAAACAATATCTCAAGACTATTATAATTATGTTAATGATCAACTTAAGAATAAAAGAGAAAACGAATACATGATTAATAATTATGATAATATCAAAAATAATTTAGAATGGAGTTTAAACAATAATATTAAACAAATAGATGAAGATGAAAACAGAAATCATATTTATGATGAATATCAGCCATACAAACGATCAATAAATGATAATGGAGATAAAACTGAATATAAAACAGAAGGTGTAACATAATACTTAGATAATAATAAAATTCATGCTGATCTTAATTGTGGTTTTGAAGAGAAATTAAGATGAATTGGTATGATTAGACAGTTTTTTAATCAATTAATTGAAAAACTAGATTCAACAGCAAATTTAGTTTATAAATATAGATTTACTGATACCACTTGGAAAACATATATGTTAAATTCTAAAGAAAATATAGATGAATTTCTTAAATCAATATCAAACGAAACTCTTGGTTTATATAATCAATCTGAAATTGAAAACAGTTCAGATTCTGCATTTTATGTTCAACATGAAGTTCCAGAACCTTTATTTATTACAGAATTGATAATTGAAGAATATGATTATAAAAATGAAATTAATGAATATCGAAATAATGGTGCAGCATTCTTTGCTTATATTATACAGAAGAAATATAATGTTTCTCTAAATATTTAAAATGGCTCAAATATTTGATTCTCTTAGTGGTGAAATGGGAAAGATAGACAGGAATTAAATATAATTGGTTTATATATGCGTGACCACAGCTAAATAGATGAGAAAAATATGATTATATCGGGGTCATTGTATTCAGAATCAGAAAT
>NW_004443654.1:4749-5973 GCF_000330505.1 Entamoeba invadens IP1 | reverse complement strand
AGGGTGCAGTATATGGAGGTAGAAATATGTGTAGAGATAATACTAAACAACATGTTACTAAAGATTTATATGATTATGACGCATGTTCGTTATATCCTATTGCTATGCATATATTTAAACTGGCCACTGGAAAACCTATATTAATCCCACAATAAACCTGTAATAAAACTATATTAAACCACTTAATGTTAGAACAACAATTAGAACCAACAAATGAACGTTATATATCAGCATTTATTGTAGATATAGAAATAACCAAGGTTAACAAACATTTACACTTCCCAATTATAACTAAGAAAGATAAAAAAGGTAATCATAATGTTAATGAATGTTGTACAATGAGAGTAGATAATATTATGCTTGAAGATATGATTAAATTTCAACAAATAGAGTTTGATATTATTAGATGATATTATTGGACTGGTTGTAAATCTAATGTGTTCAGTAATGAGATTGAAAAGATATACAATTTAAGATCTCAACTTAAAAAAAAGAAGGTAATCCGTTACAAAATAATTATAAATTATTGATGAATAGTTCATATGGTAAAACGATTCAAAAACCAATTAAAAATGAATTGGTTTACAAATATATTATTAATAAAGGAAATTGTGATTCAGATAGATATCTTAAAAAGAACTTTACATTAGTTAAATCTATGTATGACATATCAGATAATATTAGGTGTTTTGAAACAAATAAATCATTTGATGACTTCCAAATCTCATTGGTGTACAAATATTAAGTATGAGTAAGAGAATAATGAATGAAGTAATGTGTTTAGCAGAAGATTTAAATATAGATATATATTATCAAGATACCGATTCAGTGCATATAGACAAAAATAAAATAGAACTATTAGAACAAAAATATAAAGAAATATATGGTAAAACATTAAGAGGTAGTGAATTAGAACAATTCCATCCAGATTTTGATGAATTATCTGGAGATGTATATTCAAAAGAATCTTTCTTCTTAGGTAAGAAAGCTTATATAGATGTATTAACGAATGATAAACAAGAACATGCTTTACACATGAGAATGAAAGGAATTCCAAACAATTTATTGGAAAATAACAAAAATCCAATTGAATTATATAATAAACTCTACGCGGGAGAATCTTATTCATTTAACTTACTAGAATTAAAACTTTGGTTCGAATTAGTAAGACATTTGATATTTAAACAGAGAGAACTTTACAGAAAATCCATCCTAATGAGACAC
>NW_004443654.1:2904-4649 GCF_000330505.1 Entamoeba invadens IP1 | reverse complement strand
CATAAAATCGTTTGTTATAATTCCATTTTATTTTTATTGTGAATAAAAACAACGGAAGTTAAACAATATTGTTCAAATTTGTACAAATACAATATATTATCAAATGATATAAGCGGTTATATTTAAATCAATCACATTTTTTGTTGAGCATTTGTATTTTATTTTTAAGTTGGCATCAATTGATTTTTGGGTAATATGTTCGTAAAAGTAATTGTTATTTTACATAAATTAATGATAATGGTAATATAAAGCAATATTTTTGAACGATATTGAGTTAATTTGTTCAACCAATAATATAGTTACTGTTTGTTATTGAAATTATTTTATAAAATATCTTTAAGAATAAAGTTTATATAGAATTAGTGGTTAGTACCAAAAATTATAAAAATACATAGTTTTCATACAAAGATATATTTTCTTACAACCACCTCCAATTTTTTTTGTGGGCTTTGATATTCAAACTTGATGATTCATTTTTATTTATATTGTTATTTATATTAAACATAACTATTAAACGCCACTTAATTAAACGGACAGACAGATCATACTACCACTTTGCTATAATAGCGTTAAATGCTGAATTGGAAGCTATATATATTTCTAAATTATTTGTGATTTTTGTAAGTTTTTAAAAAAAGTTGGTTAGTGGTTTAAAAATAAAAAAATACAATATGATGTGTAACCCCCAAATATAATAGAAAGAGCATTTTACGTCCTTAGCTTTAATGAAAATATAAATAGAAAGGGTCTATAAAAAAATATCAACTTTCAAAAACACAAGGTTCAAAGAGATGTGTTATATTGGTTGCATGTTCTTACTTATGTTGTTCACTTTGGTGTATTCATTCCAGTGTTCTCCGGGATGTCCAGATGGCTGTATTACTCAGTTCACATGTACTGGAGAATGTAAGGCCGAGTATGACAATGACCGTTCTTGTAATAATTGTCGATTTAACAATCCGTATCTTGATACATCAGATGTGTACATTACCAATGGTACTGATTGTATATTAAGCACAAACAAAATAATTAAAGCTGATGGCTCTTGGTTACCACCAGAAGAGTCTCTAACGGAAGTTTATTTGAATCAACCCATCAAAGTTCGAATTGACCAATATAGTTATGTTGATTATGGGTTCTGTTCAAAGGAGAAGAAATACAATTTGGGGCAATGGTTTAAGTTAAGAGCAGACTCTATCACTACAGACCACTTCTTAATTGTTATCACAAAAGAAAACAACACAGACTACGAGTTAACATCTGCAGTAACAGAATCCCAAAGAGGACAAAGAAAGAATTGCTATGGGTACACCGTCATGCCGGAAGAAAAGAAGTACTACAGACACCAAATCCCCAATATATTACGAGACAATATTACCGATTTAAAATATTATTATATCTTTCTAAGGACAAAAGACTACGCATTTGCAGACTTCCATTTGGAAATTGCAGAACAAGAAGGACGACTTGGAAGAGTTCTGAGGGAGTTCAACCAAAGTGATATAACTCCACTCGCCATTGATCTCGATAAGAAAATCAGTTGGGATATCGACTTTGCTGATGTTGCTATCACTGGCGCGCCCGCGTGTATTCCACAGACTTATATGGAGTTGGCAGTTTTTGAAATAGAATTTATGGGAATTACACTGTCCTTCTAGACGCAAGAAACAGAATAGAATATGTTATTTACAGATACATACAAGAAACAGACGAAAACGTGCTATACGAACTACTTGTGTTCAAGC
>NW_004443654.1:1394-2804 GCF_000330505.1 Entamoeba invadens IP1 | reverse complement strand
TTAAGACCAAATTCATCAGTTAAGACAATGACTGCATATTTGACTATTCATTGCACAACAAGAATAAGAGGAATGAAGATACCTTATACAGTGTGGTTCTCCAAATCCAAAACTACACTCCATTCAATTGCTGAATTACTGAAGAACAAGACATTTGATAATTGGACGAATGATGATGCAAAGCAAATGGAAAAATTGAAGAAGAACATTTTAACACAATCTTATTACAACATCACCATCACAACAGATGCAGCAAGTTCGACTCATATTGATCTGGATGAATTGAATATTTCAGAAAAACCAATAGCAGAAGGAGCAATGGGTCGGGTGTATATCGGGTATTACAGGAGTGTCCCTGTCGCTGTAAAACAGTTTAGATGGGAGAATTTGGATGAAGAGGAGATGAAAGAGTTAAAGAAGAATGTTATTCAAGAGTGTGAGATTATGAGTAAATTGAGGAATCCGTTTATTGCGAATTACATGGGGTCGGTGACATATATCCAACAAGTATCTATGGTGATTCAGTTCTTTGTCCTTGGATCATTGGGAGAGTATTTACGTAAAGAAAAGGAGGATTATGTAGTTCTACCATACAAGTTGAAGGTACGAATGTTATTTGATACCGCAAGAGGTATGCAATTTTTACATGAGAATCGAATTATGCATCTTGACTTAAAGCCTGAGAATATGTTAGTCAATTCATTCGACTTTAACAGCGCCTGCACTATCAAAATCACAGACTTTGGGACGTCAAGATTCACTAAGAAAACGTTGAAGAAAAATAATGAAGACAAAGGTCTTGGTACACCTATTTATGCTGCACCTGAGACTTTTACAGATGAATATACATTTGCAGGTGATGTCTATTCATTTGCTATAACTGCTTGGGAAGTCTATTACCAAGAAGAGCCTTATAAGGATTTCAAATCTATTTTTGAAATTAAAAACCACGTCGAGAGTGGAAAACGACTCCCTTTAAAAGATAATATGCCTTCTCTTTATAAAACAATGATTGATGAATGTTGGAAACAAAAGCCTGAAGCCAGACCGAATTTCGACAATGTAACTAAGATGATTGTCAGAGTCGATGATGATGTTGTAAATCACACTCATTTGGATTGCGGATTCGAACAAGACAAGATCGAAGGACTTATTGAAAATAGAACTAACAGACTTAAGAAGCAACTCAGTGAAAATAATGCAGACTAACTTTAAAATATTTTTTGTTTAGTTTTGTTTATTTAAAAAAATTGTTTTTTTTTGTTATATAATAATAAAGTAAAAAGCATCTATTTGTGAATTTAATAATTGTGGGTTAAGTCTATTTGTGGGTCAACAGACCAATCAAAATTCATAAATTATTATTTTGCTCAGGAACTTTGAATTTAAGTACTCAAATAAAAATTATAG
>NW_004443654.1:0-1294 GCF_000330505.1 Entamoeba invadens IP1 | reverse complement strand
TCTAATAATTCTTTTTTCTACCCTCATTTTTGTATAACATTACTCTAAAAATCAAATTACGAACTGATTATTTCTAATTTACTTGACAAAAAATTTGCATTTAAAATTAACTTGAAAAATAAAAAAATAAATTTTGAATTAAAATTTTGAGAACCATAACATAAATTTTGCCAAAAATGAAAACACGTATTTATAATTCAATGTCAATTTTTATTGAATCACCAAGTTGTGTTTGAAATAAAAATGAAAATAATAATAAGTAAAATTCGCATTGAAAAAAATATCATTAAAAACCAGACAATTGATTTGTATTGTTTTTTAACTGTTTTTTATTTTAAACTGTTGTGACGAACGGCCTTGTTCGTCTTAAAATGTTTGTTTCTATGATATTTATGACTTTTATATTTTAATTGTTGAAAAAAACAAAAAACTTATTATTAGTAATGTGTTGTATAATTTAATACAGTTGTGTCTTTTATCACATCGTTTGTTTATTGTTTTATTGTCGTTTATCTTATGTTTGTTTGAAAGATAGAATTTTATTAAATTTTAGTTACAAAATGGATCACTAATCAAAAAACAAACATGAAAAATCGGGAAAGATTTACCAAATATTTGGGTGATTTCCCGATTTTTTGTTCAATAATTGAATCTGTATTGGTTTTAAGGGTTTAAAACTGTGTACCGTTGTTGGTTCAACAAATAGGAAAATAAAAAATAAAACAAATAAAAAATAGTAAATAACGGGAAATTGAAACAAAGGGTTTATATAAATTTTGGAAACGGTACAGAGTTTTGAAATACAGTTTATTTTAGGTTGGAATAACGGACTTATCAATAAAATGAACTGAATTATGGCACCAAAATTTCCAAATACTCAGAATAATAAATCTAAAGATAAATTCAACGTACAACTAATTATCAAAAACAACACTGATTTAACAACAGTTCGTACTCCAATCGAATTAATCAATAAACTTGAAATGATAACTACAAGTCTCACTTGAAACAATATAACAACAAAAATTGTAGAAGCAAGCAGAATTCAAATTGATAATACTTTGTTTATATTGTATAATGCATCAGACATGGGTAAAGATAGAAAAACGTTTAAATATAACTGTGTATACAAACAACAATATAAATATGATTATAAATTATAGTAATCTTTGATAATTGTACAAGTGAAAAGATAATTTAATTTGAGTTACATGATGAACATTCACACGCATTCACGATAAAACCAATGAAAATGTTGAGAAATCGAATGTCAGAAATTCATAAGAAATAATGC
>NW_004443844.1:0-1773 GCF_000330505.1 Entamoeba invadens IP1 | reverse complement strand
ATAAGTGTAAAATAAACAAAAAATAAGTAAAATACATTTTCAAAAGTATCAAAAATCGCAAAATTGAGAAAAATTTATAAAATAAACTCTAAAAATAAAAGTAGTCGCATTAAAATAAACTTTGATCACCACGAAGTTTTGTGATCATTCGTTGAATTTCAAGTCATACCACTGTCGAGGAAGCAAGATATGAATTCATTGTTTGTAATTTGAATAATTTTATCATTTTCAAACAAAAACAAAAGGCAAAACGTGTTTTATGCAATCTATTTAGAATATAAAGATTTGTATTTGGTAAATAAATGCTTATTTTGCAGCCATTGTTTATTCATTTTCGAATTATGCATTTTTGGGCAACAAACAAAAAACTTATAGTAAATGTCTAGAAATAATGAAAAACAAAGAAAAATACAAGTGTAAAGACATCATGATATATACCAATGATAACACTTTAAACTATTTTTTATAATAAAATAAATTAATATATTATTAATAATTTATTATGTTATTTATAATAGTAACAATCAACAGACATAATTTTGACACAATAACACATCAACAATCATATCTTTACTACAACGTGATTTCATCGAAGTGATAAGTAATCACATTGATATAACAAGTTGTGTAATTAAAACTATATCATATTTTATGCATAATTATTATTATAACAAAAAATGGTATAATGATCCTTACTTATAATATTATCATTATAGAAGATACACAGTGTTTATGTACTTGATGTAGTTGTTATATAGATAACAATTTAAATTATTTGGATGTTAGAATTGATTACAAACTTTATTTAAAATATTATTTTACCATAATAATATAGAGTCTAAAATAATAATATAATAATAATAAAATAATAATTTATTTTTTTAATAACAATAATTTTAAAATAATGTTATTCAAACACACCAAATAACAAATATATTAAAATTATTTATGTTTTAAAAAGGATAATTTAAAGAATATTTTAAATTAACGACTATCTGTTATTCCACGACAATATATCAATAAAAAATAGGCAAACAATTGTGACTTATAATATTATTAACATTTATAGTTAAAAATATTAGATAATTTATAATGTATTGTTTATTCAATTTATTTTGTAACGAATTGTGTTTTGTGTTTTTAAATAGATTTTTTTGTTAAAATTTTTAAAAATAAATACAGTAAGGTTACCCCATTTTGTTCAATTGTTTATAATGCAATATATTTATAGTTATTTTTAATTGATGAATACTATTTTAACAAATTAAATGCAAAGAACACTTTCGCATTTTTATTTGAAAATTGCTAAACAATAAAATGGTTAAAATTATTTAAAAGTACTAATTAAATCTTACATAAAACAACGTCACTTGCTACATAACAAATAGTTTGTGATAAAACAAAAAAATACTTGATATAAATTTGAATTAACACAATTATTGAGTTAGTTATTTCAAGATTTGTTATGAATAGATTTATAGTTTAAAATTGCACTATTTTAAACAACGATGTGCAAAACCAATTTATAATCAAAAATTATCATTTTTAATCCTTATATCCCGAAAAACATTTTAATATCTAATAAATATGGTATATCAACATTAAATAATTGTGTGACATAACACACAAATTTCTCGTTATATTTGGAATATAAATTCTAAAAATAAACAATTATATATTACTATAAATAACTTTGCCGCATTTCATTTGGTTTGACGAAAAAATGCAAATTTTTTTTCAAGTTCTGTATCATCATCAGAACTTGAAAATCAA
>NW_004443656.1:0-1402 GCF_000330505.1 Entamoeba invadens IP1 | reverse complement strand
ATAAATCAGTTTCTATCGCTGGAGATGTCAATATTATATCACCAAAATTACAACAACCACCAGTAATATTTTACAACACCACAAACGTACATTTGATTAAAAGTTATTCAGGAAGATTAGACTTTAATGTAGTAAACCCAAGTGGAAATGTCAACTGTTTTGACGTTTTTTCGTTCAGAGATCAAAATGTAATTGACAGACCAAACCAGGGCTTTAAAACAACAATGTTTCCATACGACTTTTCAACTGGAACAGTTGACCTCATATCCAACAAACGATTGATGAGATTCTGTCCAAAAAATGTTATATTTGACAGAAAGACCGTTTGCACAATGAAAGGTGAAACATATCAATCGTTTTATAACAAAAATTACAGTTTTAATGAATACCCGTTTGAATACCTGCACTGTCCTTGTGAAGATAAAGGATCAACAGATTGTATTATCAATTTTAAAAATATATTTACATTTGATTTCAAACATTTCAACTTGGCATCCACGACACTAATAATTGACAAAAATACAAACGTGAACAATTTGGGAACAATCGAAAAAATAATAATGAGCGACAACTATGTTTTAAAAATCAGCAATTTTTTGTTCAACATAAAAACAGTTTTCTCTTTTGGAATTGTAGAGGTTTTGAGAGACGAGTCTCCAAGTGAATTTTCTGTTGAATTTAATACAACAACTCATGTTATAAAATGTATAAACACAACAACTTTAAATATTGAAATATACAACAACATAACACAAATTAAAATTGATACTGTTGGGGTTATAGAATTGTTGGATATATATGGAGGAGTATTTGTATCAATAGCAAAAGGTGTTACAAAAATAACGAACATTAAATACACCTAGAGTGTAGCTAAACCATCAGTAATTTCTTTTGATAATGAACAAACAACACAATCACTTGTAAATGATTGTGTTCTGATTAAATTAACCGAAAGACGGCCGATATGTTTAAAGTGCAATTCAAAAACTAAACTATTCAATGGGGTTTGTGTATTTCCAGACCAAAACTGTGATGAATACAATAAAAATGATGTTTGTGTGGGATGCAAAGAGGGGTATCTTCTAAATATGTCTTACCAATGTATAATTTTTGAAAATGAATGTATACGAGGAACAACCTTGAATTGTTTGAAATGTAAAGATGATTATTTTAATATCGAAGGAAATTGTTACAAAAATGAAACTTGTTTATTCACACATCGAAACTTTTGTTTGAAATGCAAAAATGGAAATCAAGGAAGTGCGTGTCAATCATGTCACAATAACAATTGTGCATTTTGTGAATATGATAAATGTACTATTTGTCAAGACAATTTTTATATAGATGATAGTGAAAATTGTCAAAATAACGATATAATATTATCAAATGGAATAAACCCTAT
>NW_004443845.1:0-1064 GCF_000330505.1 Entamoeba invadens IP1 | reverse complement strand
GTATTGAAGATAATAGTTTCAATATAGAATGTGAAGAAAAGATTGTTCAATATTTATGGGATTTAATATGTAAAAATAATGATGGTAAATTTGGAACAGATGATGTTATTGTATCAAAAATTAAAGAACAGTTTTAAACTCATTCAAAAAGAAAGTAAAATTGATAAAAAAGTATTATCCAAGAAATACTTTGTTTTATACTATGCATTTTATTTTAAACGAATATCAATATCTCGTTTTCAAATAGATAAATTACTTGAATTAATGAGAATACAAAATAAATATGGAGAAAGTCAGATTGTAATTGATGTATCTGCCAAAACTATTGAAAACAAAATGAAATTGATCGAATTTATTACAAAAAGTAAAATAAAAGAAATTGGAAGCAAAAAGGAAGATTTTGAACTTATTGCAGATGCCTCCACTTTACATGGAGATTCGGTGTTTAGTCTATATATACGTACATTAGACCAAAATTTAAAACCAAAAGAACGTAAATTAAAAATTGGAAGTTACTATGGTACCAAGACGGGAATGGCATGGGAAACTTGGATTAGAAAAGTACTGTTTCACTACAACCTTAGTATTGAACATTTAACTGGAATAACCGTTGATGGTGGTTCGGATATGACGATGCTTGGTATGAGATTACAATATTTAGTTGCTCAATATAAAAAAAAGAAAAGCAGAAAGGTGTATATACAAATTAAAACAACAACTTAATGATGACATTTGTATCAACCCTTCAACAATTTCAGATGAAATTATTCAAAAACAAAATTTTATTGAATCTTTGAACACCAATGAAGGAAAGCAAAAGTCGTTCAATTATAACTACTGTTATAACCACCGAACATCAAAAGCGTGTAATAAAATTTTCGAAAAAATGAGGGATTGATTATCAACCAATTTATTAAAGACATTTCAACGCAATATTGGAGAGGACTTTGGAATGATTACAGGGTTAACCATCAAATAAACAATGAAACATTGTCAAATAGTATTACGCATCAACACGTTTTGGATACATGAATTAATTCTATCATTCATTTTGACACTTTGAT
>NW_004443846.1:0-1181 GCF_000330505.1 Entamoeba invadens IP1 | reverse complement strand
AAAATAAAAATTTAAATTTAATGATCATTAATAAATAAATAGATTTTAAATATATACAATGTTATTATCTCCACTTATTTGAACATACTTTAGTGGATAGCTATTATTATTTACAATATAATAATAAATTAGTTCAATTGTTGTATATCAGAAAAATACACAGAATTAAAATACACTTATTGTAAATGCAATCAAAAATACAACGAAAGTATATCACTTTGGGAACCATGTATCAAATGTGAATCGTCGTTATCAGAAGATGATAAAAATCAGTATATATGGGTCGGTATCGTTATATTTTCCGATATCATATACAAAGAACTTTTATTCATAGGGTGCACGTATAGATTCTTCAAGACTTTTTACTTCTGGTTTTTCTTCCCAGTTGTCTGCTCTTTTTGGTTCATTCACGGCTGTTTGAGCGACGATTCCACTTTTTCCAATTCATCATCATCTTCCGAGTTGGAATCCGAACCAAAGGAAAAGAAAAAGAAAAAGAAAGTTTATGTTGAAGAATATGATAGTAATCTATATAAAAACAACACAGTCATGAATTTCGATACAGAGTGGGATCCAACAAGATAATTTACTTTTAAATCGCTTATTTGTTTTTTGAGTAAAAATTAATAAAATGAAAACAATTGTTTGAGTTATTTAAAACGAGAGTTTACAGTTCGTATCATTAAACGATTTGTTTGATTCTATCTTTATCCATTGAACATCCAATTAAAGCACAACCAGGCGTATTATTTTTGCATCGTTTTTGTTTTAAAAAACAGTGAGCTGGTGTTATTTTTTTTCATATAAAAGTATTTTTTTCAAAAAAAAACTTAAAAACGAAAAAACAGTCTATAAAATAAAACTGAAGAATTTTTGGGCTTTGGCATTAACAGTGTAAATTTTGGTAAACGCCTGGTTGTGAATTAATGTAATAATTATTTAAATAATTAATAAAATGAAAAACACTAAAATAAATTTATATTTAAATTAGCATTTTTCTTTTACTCAGCATTTCACGTTCTCCGTTGGCTGTAGAAACAGAATGAAAAATGTTTTTGAAATACTACAACCAAATTATAAACCATGTAGTTGTAAGCTGCATGAAAGACTTAATGTCTTACACAAACCATGGTAAGGCTACATTTGAAAGAGTAACTTCAAACACCGGCCAAAACAACAAC
>NW_004443847.1:0-1009 GCF_000330505.1 Entamoeba invadens IP1 | reverse complement strand
TTCGTGGTGAGTAATTTAAATAATCAATTTTTTTTATTACAAAAAAACAATAAAATAAAGTGTATTTCTTTATATTCATTTATATATAAGGGTTTCTTGAGGATAAGGTGTATCCTCAGGATTAAAGCTATCCTTATTAAAAAATATTTTTCTGAGGATACAAAAATCAAATCCATAAGGTTCAGTTCCCCATAAGGCCCACTTTCGTAAATCAAGTTATAATTTACACTTAATATTTCGAGTCAAAGTTCGAATTTAAAATAATGGTGATAATTTGTCATAAATGCCAAAAAATTAAATACAATCAAAAAAATCGCCACAATAATCAGTAAACAAAAACAATAATTATATCTCGCGAACTTGAGACGGGAAACAACAAAACTTGAATTAAAATTGTTCACATTATGATAATAAATTTATTGATATTATTTACGAATACGTTTTAATAACAAAACGATTGAAATTTAAGTTCAAATTTATAATTGTTTTTTTAATCAAAATAAAAATTGAAAAAGTCGAAAACACTGATTTTCTAAAAATGTGATTTAAAAATAACAAATTTATTAATAATTTTGTAATTTATGCAATTATTCAAATTTATTGTAATAACAAAGTTAATCATGTTGTGTATATTTTAATATGAATGTTTCATTTTGATATTAACTTGTGTTTTAAACAGATTTACAGTTCTGAGGATGGCAATTATTTTCTGAGTATGACAGAAATAGAAAGTTTACACTTTTACATCTATCTGAAATGTATATTGTGTAAGTTACTATTTTTGAATATGGGAACACGTCATTTCACTTTTTATATGTTTAAGTCTGTGTTGATAATGTCTGTTTGTTACACGACTTACCATCCTCAGAGATATTTATAGCACTGCCACTATTGATTTAAAATTCTATAAAATAAATTATCAAAGAATTATTATAAAGTGGGTTTTGTTAATTGATTATATCAAAAATCGTCAAAACACGACAAAAACGCCAATTAATATATATAATGA
>NW_004443848.1:0-1995 GCF_000330505.1 Entamoeba invadens IP1 | reverse complement strand
GAAAACGTTCCACTCGTCTATTAATATCAATAATATATTATAATATCAATATTTTGCAAAATCTTTCGAAATTGGAGATCTATGTTTTGAGATGTGATGGAAATATAATAGCTTATAAAAATATTAAAAAGTGACGTCGTTATATGTCACATCAAATAATCATAAAATACTGCACAAAAAATATTAATTTCAATTGGAACGAAAAAAGATATAAATAATAATTTATTTATGTTAATAATCGAGTTTATTGATAATTTATGTTTTTAATACTCCATAAAAAACAAAAACGATTAATAATATTTGTTAAAGTTTTTGTATATAAATCTAAAAAAAACTTAGTACTGATTTAGTATTTTAAGTATAAAATATTGTTATTATTGCAAAAGAATAATAGAAAAATACTGTTGGCCAGTTAATGTTAATCATCTGATGATTAGGCGATAAGTGGAAATTATTTTTAGCAATCAAGTATTAACAATCATCATTTTTTTAATTCTCAGATTTCACACTTTTGTGTGCATTCAGTCTAGTGTTATTAATTTAGTTATTTCCATTTTCTTTAGACAAGACAATTTCTGTTAAATGTGGTTTGTTATCATTGTTATTACTTTATCGAATACTCCTTTCTATTTATTTAAAAATTGTGTCAACAAAATAATATTACGAATCGCAAATTGTTAATGATTGTTTCGACTCTTTTTATGTTTTTTACTCGATGAAAAATCAAAGAAAAATGAATCATTTTTTTTCCTTAGTATTGTTATTTGTTTACATATTTTTTGTCTTGTTTTCGTTCGATGTTAAACATTATCATATATAAGTTACTACTTTTTGAACTTATTGATTTCCATATTGTTGGGTGCAGTAAAACGTCAGAGAATTGAAACGATAAATAACACATTATAATAAAAATGTTATTAATATTTATCTATAAGAAAAAAAATTCCCATTAAGAGACGTTTTAACCAATCAAAATTAAAAACACTTATACGGGGTATAGGAAAAAAAATCATAACCACTATTGTGGGGTTTTATTTTCCATTTGATCTACTAATAAAAAGTTTTACTGTAAATTGCTTATATTAACCATCGAATAATACGTTCAATACCACTAAATTTACTTTTAAATACATATTTGTGAGATGTCCCATTTTTGTTTTTTTGACTATTTTTGTCATTAAGTCAGCATAACCAAATAGTTTTAAATACTTAAGTGTTATGGTGTCCACCTGTCTGTTTTCTGTTATTTATATTTGTACCATTTAGTTGCATTTCCAATTATTTGAAATAAAATATTCTGATGTAGGTAGAAATGAAAAGTTCGTTATGATGAGTTCTTATCAAGTTTCATTGTTGTTAAAATTGTTATCGTTGGATTTGAATGCATATATAGTATTATTTCAACAATCATATTGTTACATATTTAATATTTATTTACAAAATCATGTTTGGAAATAATAAAATGTCTTATTTTATAGCTTTTGTGCAACATTTTAGTATTAGTCAATTGTGTATGTTGTGTGATTACTTTAATTGTTTTTATTCACCAAAACTGCATGGGTCAGTTGTCTTGTTTTGATTAGAGTAAATATGTGAAAAAATGTGTTGCAGTATTGGTACAACATGTAAATATTTAGATCCAATTAACACTACTCGGTAACAATGAGAAAATATGTAAAAATTAAAAAAGAAGATTTTTTTTAATTGTTTAATTTGTTATTTAATGAATTCATAATTGTTGTGTGTTATAATATCAATTTAAATAAACGTATTTCAAAAGTGCGTAATTATTTTTTCACAATATCACAATTGTTATTTTAATAATTATTTATAATATATATATATGTAAAAATAAAAAACACCTAAAGTTCGTCAACTAATGTTATCACAACATTCAAAACTTATAAATAAACTTATCACGTTATATATTTAATTGTTATTATAAAAACAGTAATAGCTTTTTATTTGAATAAATATTGAAAATTGTGTAAAAAT
>NW_004443658.1:0-5067 GCF_000330505.1 Entamoeba invadens IP1 | reverse complement strand
TTTTTTATATCTTGTGTTATTGAAAAAACGATAATTTAGTATTTTTTATTAACAAGTCTCAATTTTATATCATTATCAAAAAATTGTTTTTAATAAAAACAATAAATTAGAGTCAGATTCCACAAAGAATAAAATTATATTTGTCCAAATGTCAAAAAATTGTCATTGAAATGTCAAATCTATTTAATGTTACTTTAATTGCAGTTTTGTCGTCTAATGTGTTTCATTGAGTATCAGAAGTTCTTAAATTTTTTTTATTTGCCCCAAATAATCTCTTCATCTTATCGTCCTTTGCCTTGAACTTTTTTGCTTCTCCAACCGTCATGTAGATCTGTTCCTTTGAGAATCTTCCATTATCATTGGTGGTTGTGATTTTATTCTTTTTACCTGTTATCTCGTTTTCAGATAAGACATTCAAAATCCCATTTGCATTTGTGTCAAATGTGACTTCAATTTGTGGGACACCACGTGGTGCTAATAAAATACAAACAACCCAAACTTGTCAAATATGTTGCAATGTGATGTCATAGATGCCTCGCCCTCAAAAACTTGGATGAATAAGCATGGCTTATTGTCTGCATGTGTCTAAAAGATCTGCGACTTCCTTGCTGGAATTGTTGAGTTTCATGGTATCAATTCTGTCATCACACCACCAGCTGTCTCTATCCCAAGTGTCAGTTTCTACACCAACTAGCAACACTTCTTTTTGTTATCTTTCCACCATTTCCAGTCAGAATAGCAGCCAGCACAGCAGCACCACATGTAACTGCCTCATTTTCATGTTCTTGTTGATCTCTTTCCCATTGAAAAAATTTTGTAATATCTTGACTGCATTTGGTATTCCCAACTCACTAATATACATAAATTCGTCAATGCTCCCTTGTCCAGTTTGGCGTCTTCAAGCACTTTATCTACTTACTGTTATCGACTTGTAGATGTCGACGTTCATCTCTTCAAAGCGTGCTCTTGTGATTGGTGTGTAGAAGTCAATTCATTTTTATAATCATTTTTATTTAAAGTTTAATATTTTGAGAGGAGCATTTTCAGCTTTTCTTCTCTTATCTTTTTTGAATTTTTTTTTGTTTGACATTTTTTCTCTTTTTTATTTTTTATTACCAAGTTTTTACTTTTATCAAATAAATAGATATTTGCAATTGAAATTATTTTTTCCGGTTTTCGTGCCTAATATGTGAGAAAACATTATATTCTATAGGTGTGTAGGCCACTTTTTATTGGTCAAAACCACACATTGATAGAATTATTACTATAATCAATATAAAAGAATCAAAAAGAATCAATTTATGAAATCAATGCAAAAATACTTTTTTGAGTAATTACAGATAAAGGAAAATATGGGTGACAAGGATAAAGTCGGTGACAAGAAATAATGTTTTATATAACAAAAAATATTATTAACATTTTAATAATGAGTAAATTGAACCAACACTTATTGTCAATCCTTTTGCATATAGTGTTGTACACAATGTAACGCCCATTTCTTATCAATTAATGAAAATTCACAAAAGATTTTGGCTCTATAACAAAACCGAATAAAAAACTCGTTAACTTAAAAAATAACACACGACATTAAAATTTTAAAAATAAAAAGAAAACAATCAATAAGAAACAAATGAGAGGATTATCTCGTCATTTTAAAGTAAAGGGATAATTTCCAGTAATATTGAAAGCGCTTTCCACTTTTTTATTGATATATAAAGTGTATTTCGACTTTTCAAATGGTTTTAGACCGTTTTTCCTGACAACGGTATTTCCCAATCAAACAACAATAATTAAACTCACAACTCCAACAACAACCTTAATGTCGTTAACATTGCAGACTTTAACTCCCAACAAAAAGATATAATAAATGAGACATTAGTCTGCCACATCAAAGAAGTGACAGGTCTTATTGTGCTTGATCGATCCAACGAAGGTCTAAATAATCAGATTTTTTCAGAAAAAAAGAAAAAACTATTTAAAGAACAAACCCGTTATAATGAATTTGTAAGATTGTTCCCCCATCTATGATATCAACCAAATTCATTGGAATTTAAAGTGTACAATGGCAATGATTGGAAGATTATCTGGCTTTTTATCGTCTTTGGTTAATTCAAGTGAGTTTTGTGGATGAGGGTTCGTGGTTTTAATGGTAATCATTTATTTTTAATATTGAAATTCTTTTTTAATTAAGATCACTTTTTTCAGAAAAGCTTGAACACATTATTACCTTTTTGTGTTTTTTTAATTTACAGTCTTTTTTCCCCTCAATTTTTTGGAAAACAATGAAAAAATAGCATAGGAGTGTTGTCACCTACTTTACCTTTACCATCCATTTATTGGAATTAAAAAACCTGGGTTAATAGAGTAATACAACTATTGAACTTTGTACTTCCTCAGAAAAACGGGTTATTTATTTTTTGTCACTGACATTATCCTTGTCACTAACTTTATCCTTCATCTGTATAATTATTTGACACACATTTTAATATATTTGTTACTATCGTGAAAGGTGTCTATTTGTCGTTATCTTAATAGTCGAACAAGTCTTTTTGTAGCACAACTGACTAATCATTTTAGTCTACGACAATTAAATATTTTGTTCTCGAATCTGTAACTTTCGTTGAATTAATACCAACTTTTTACTTAAAAATAAAATTCAATATTAAAACGAACTTTTTAAAAATATTCTCAAATTCTACAAATAGTTTTTTATGCGCTATATTACGACAAATAAACCCCTGTCACTGTATTTCTAAATAATTTATTGTGTGTTTATGATTTTAAATAAATATTATCAACCCAAATATTTTGATGAAATACACTGTAACGTCTCCAGTGCCACGTTTAGTTAGACATTTATTATTATACTTTTTTTTAAAACCAGATTTAAATAAATTTTGAATATAACCAACCAAGTCCTTCAAACGAGCCATCCCCAGTGATACCACAGCATTCTTGGCACATCCATTCGTGTCCTACTATTGATTGAAGTTCCATTTTATCAATGATTTCTTGTTTAGTCAAAGCATTTGGTAAATCGGTTTTATTTAAATAGAAGAGAATCGGTACATTAATAAGTTCTTCATCATTACAAAATTGATGAACAAATTCCTTTGCCTCATTAATGCGTTCCTGGTCGTTCGTGTCTATCAAATATATTATAGCTTGTGTTCTACTATAATATTGGCGTGTCATTGGTCTTATACATGAGCCTCCGTTTATATCCCATACATTAAAAACAATTCTTTTGTATTGGACATCCTCAACATTAAATCCCATAGTTGGTATTGTATCAACATATTTGTAATATTTGAGATGGTACAATATAGTCGTTTTTCCAGCAGCGTCAAGACCGATCATTAAGACCCAAACACGTTTGTTTTTACCAAAACAGTTACCCATATTATATGTTATTGAGCTTGGATTTACACATCTATAAAAAAAGAATATAAATTCTATGTAAAACAATTAAAAACGGAAAAACTTTATACTTTGTCTTTATATAGATTTTTTTACTATATCATATAATATGTAAATTAAAATTATAAAAAATAGGAATTAGGGTAATTATTTGGTCTTGTTCCCGAAATCGAAAAATGCCGATAATTCACTTCAGAACAGTGGAAACTGAGTGAGATGGAGACAGAGCATTAAAAAAAGCTAATTAAGCCGCACTCAAACGGCCTGTTTGTGCAGACTGTATGATCATCTACAAGTAAACAAGAAAACCACATCTTCGTCCACATATGTACGGACAAGTAAAGTGGATGACACGGGGATGCACAAACAGTGGCTGTATAGTAGACTTTGGTAAAAAAACTTCGGCGGCAAATACTTTATTTTGGTTAAGGTAAAAAAGCTGGTCCTATTAAAAACACTTGTTCTGGATAAAACTATATTAAATAATAATTTGTATTTATAATCAATAATACTAAAAACATGAAAATTTACATAAAACAAGTGTTTTAACATTTTGAAGTGTTTGTAATAATATAATGTTAATTTAATATAATTGTTTTGGTTTAAGTTTGATGTTACTTTATCTCCAACAGATAAGTGCCCTTCAAAACATACAACTTTTCTATTCAAAACGGAATGTTTTACTCCACTTGTTCGTTATATTCCAATTTAATAAATAAACACAACATTTGAATAAAAGTAGAAAATTTTTGTTCGACTAAAAAGCATATAATTATATAAGGTGTTACAATACAAGATTAGACTCAGCCTATTTCTTTAATGTTGTTAATAAGGAGATATCGATCGTCACACATCCCACACCCATAATTACATAAATTACCAATAATGGCACATCCTTTTAAGTGTGTTGTCTTCTCACATGAATAAGTCTCATGACAAAATAATTGGTGAAGCACTTTGAACACTCCAAATCACTCAAACAATTCGAACAAAAAATGGAACACATAAGACATGATCATTCAAGATAAAGTGGTCTGTTCCACAGACAACACAATGACTTATGTTGTTTATTAAAACTAATGGTTGGTGTGGAAACTTGTTAATTAAAGTAAACTATATTATTTAACAATACAAATTTAAAAAGTATTATAAAATGTAATTAAAACAATTAAAAGAATTTAATTAAAAATTATTAAAATAATTATTAGGTATTTATTAATAATACAATACTATATAATAATGTAATCCCATAATTTTAAATTTTCAATATAACTAAAATTATAAACATTACTAATTCAAATAACAAAGCGATGAAGTCAATATGAACCTGAATATTTTTATGATGATGGTTGTCATACATAATACAACCTGAATATTTATTTAATGATCGTCGTGATTAGACTGGCCAACCGATGACCATTATTTTCAATTATGCCGAATTTTTAAAGCAACGTTCCTTTTTGCCCAAACCAAAGTTGACCACACATATAACCGACTTTTGCTTTTACAAATAAATTATATAAAACTAATTATTATTTGGAAGCGATAAACAAAAGTTAAATAACATTTTATTTATTTCAAATTTTAAAAAATAAACTTTTTTGGGAACACATGATTATTGAATATTATTTTTTTTAAAATTATATT
>NW_004443660.1:0-1529 GCF_000330505.1 Entamoeba invadens IP1 | reverse complement strand
ATAGAACTACTATTATTATCTGCTAGGGTACAATAACCACACACTTCGAGTGCACGGATAGAGAATTATTAGTGGAATATCCTCACTAGGGTTATATAGAAACTACTATTTATTTATCTGCTAGGGTTACAACAACCACACACTTCGAGTGCACGGATAGAGAATTATTAGTGGAATATTCCTCACTAGGGTTATATAGAAACTACTATTTATTTATCTGCTAGGGTTACAACAACCACACACTTCGAGTGCACGGATAGAGAATTATTAGTGGAATATTCCTCACTAGGGTTATATAGAAACTACTATTTATTTATCTGCTAGGGTTACAACAACCACCCACTACGAATGGAATATTATGACTACGAGTGGAATATATTGTTTTTCAGTGGAATATTCCTCACTAGGGTTATATAGAAACTACTATTTATTTATCTGCTAGGGTTACAAAAATCACACACCTCGTAGGGGAATAGAATGTCTACGTTGTGGAATATTAAAAATGGTGTGGAATATTCCACTAGGGTTAATATAAAACCTAATGGAATATTCCACTAGGGTATCATTACAAAACCTATTAATATATCCCACTAGGGTATCAAATATTGGAACTTAAAATTGTATTAGGGTTAATTCATTTTTATAATGTGTTATATAAAACATTCCGTTATTAATAACATTTGTTATAACATTTTTATTTATTGTTATTTATAACATTATTCTCCACTCAAAACTCGTTTCATTGACCTGTCAATCATCACACGAGATCTCATTATTCCCCTCCCATACTATATAAGTAAACCCACACTATAGGAGGTGGGTGGGGGTGGCGGGCTGGCTTTAGGCCCCCCCCTCGCAAGCATTCACTACTACACTCGCGCCCATTACTACTACTCTCCCAATCACTACACTAGCGATAACTACTGCATCCACTCAAACACCAATTACCAATTGATGTCACACTTGATGGTATTGTAACACTGCTCAAACTACTGCATTCACTGAAACAATCATTACCAATTGATGTCACACTTGATGGTATTGTAACACTGCTCAGACTACTACATCCACTGAAACAACAATCACCAATTGATGTCACACTCGATGGTATTGTAATACTGATCAAACTGCTGCATTCATAAAAACAATAATCACCAATAGATGTAACACTTGATGATATGTTAACACTACTCAAACTGCTGCATTTACTGAAACAATCATAACCAATAGATGTCACGGTTGGTGGAATATTATTACCAAATTTTTTTCTATCATTTTTAGTGTAAGTGACATTTTTAAACTCAATGTTTCGATTTTTATTTCTGTCAACAGTTTCAAAGTCAACATTGAACCACACAATGATTCGAAAGAATTCTCTCTTCAAAACACCTTTATTTTCACTATCTTCATTTTTTTCTGTGTTGATCATAAATCCATTGCCAAAATTCTCATCCTTTTTATCCCACAAGTGAAGTGTCTCGATGTTTGGGAAGTATCCAAGTGTTTTGGAATTTAATGGAATTGGGTTA
>NW_004443662.1:2009-4141 GCF_000330505.1 Entamoeba invadens IP1 | reverse complement strand
GGTAATTTTGCCAATTTACACAACTATTATTTATTAAACAAATTTAAAAACATTGAAAAAATAAGAATTGTAAACGTTATATAGATCGGCAATATTAACGTTTCCAAACATAAATATTCAAGAACAATTAATATAATTTTATAATTATTAAAATAAACAATTCAAATTAATACATAATACCAAATAGTTAAAAATACAAACAAAAACAAATTGATAACATTAGAAATGGATTTTTCAAACATTAATGATTTGAATAAATACAATATTTAATATGCCAACATTTGATTTTAAATGGTTGTAACTTATAATATACAATTGATTATCATTGTTTAAACCATGTTAATTGTATAATGGTTAATTACAATTCAATACGCCACTTATAAAAAGGTGTTTATTAAAAACGAGTAAAATGTAAATAAAAATGTAATTATTAAAAATGTTGATATTTTAAC
The DNA here is from genome assembly GCF_000330505.1 of Entamoeba invadens IP1. Taxonomy (NCBI): domain Eukaryota; phylum Evosea; order Mastigamoebida; family Endamoebidae; genus Entamoeba; species Entamoeba invadens. The sequence goes on along the minus strand of NW_004443662.1, from coordinate 3,689 downwards.
TACGTTTTATTTAAATAAATACAATTTGTTATTTTAAAAATAAAAATTGTTCGGGTTCAAATGTTTTTGATTAAATAAAAAAAATTGTTAAAAAATTTGGGTTATGTCTTGTACTTTTTAGTTCTGTTTTTTTTTCTAGTTTGGTTTGTAAATTTATATAAAAAATAAAGTTGCTTGATTTTGGCAACCAATTACCAAGATCCTTTAACATGTTTGATCTCATATTTGAGAAGATGTGTTGCCTACTTTTTTAACCAATCAAATTCACAATTAACACTTGAAAAACACTTTTTATTTAAATGAATTCAAATACTCTTTTAATATTTCGGGAATTGAATACTTATTTTTTAATATTATAAATATAGTAAAACAAACTATATTATTAAATCATCATAAAAATAATCAATTATTTACTAAGTGCAAAAAATTGAAAATAAAAACAAAGCTTTTACGCGTTTAAATGATTTGTCGTTGATTCACAACGTCTTATTAAACCGTTATTGTTTTATTTTATTTTCCAAATCATTAAACAGACTTGTTAACACCACTTATTAAACTCAATGTGTTTCACCAAAATCAGTCAATTACATTATAATTTGTAGTTAGAACAGTCAATGAAAAATATCAAATTTTAAAACCATGTAATTTTGAGTTAAAAATCATTCTTCCACCCATGTGTGGATAGCATGTTATGGTGTTGTTGAGTATTTATAACACGTGCTTTGTTGAACTTTTTCATTTGTTAAATAATTAAAATGGTATCTATTAGTTTTCAAACTAAAAATCAAACTAATAATAAGGAACTGATTAAAAAATTATATTTTTGACAGTGGGAAAAAGCGTTATTGCTTTGCTTGGAAATATTTTTGCCCTTAGTGGACTCGCAGAACGAGGATGTAAAAAAAACTATGTTGCGATGTATTTTTGAGGGTCGCGGTGAAATTGGACGGCGAATTCATCACACAAATTACAGCAGAAGTCGATTCAAGAATTCAAAGAGAAAAGGAGGATGAAACAAACACAATTTGTTTAACTCTTTTTTTGTACTTGTATGTGTTCGCAAAAAAATCGCGTACTTTGTGAGAGATTTCTTTTACGTTATCATGACAAATTTTGCATTTTTATAGCGACTTTTCAAAAGAAAAAGATTTAGCCGATGGCGTATATGTGTTAGAAATTGAAAAAACAACGACGAGTCGAACGTAGATTTTCAAAGCGACTATTCTCCAGTTTTTTATAATGAGACATTGTTTTTATGTGATACTACTTGACGATAATTATGTCTTTTTTATATTTTAACTCCAATTGTGAATTGCTAATAAATGAGACTTAAAATCGGAAAGCAATATACAATTACAATACTCAAATATTTGTTTGTTTATCGGGTTTTTTCGTGTGTATTACAATGCACATTTTCCCTTTTTTGAATAAGTGAAAGTATATTTAAAAACGTAAATTTTTAAAAAACATTTTTAAAGCAAAAACATTTATAAAAGAAAAAACAGTTTTTAAGTTTTAAATTAAAGACAGTTACCAAAAAACACAAAATAATTTTATTTAATAAAATAAAAACAGCCAACATACATATCATTATTATGCACATCGAATTTCATATATTGTGTTGACTAAACTTTTTACAATTTACCATTAGCAACAAGTTTTATTGTTTAAGTTGACGAT
>NW_004443662.1:0-1909 GCF_000330505.1 Entamoeba invadens IP1 | reverse complement strand
CGCAGCCGAAATGATATCAGGATATTACAACTTATATAAAATGGCAACAAAACATCTTTGAAGACTTTCAAAAAACAAGATCAAAATATACTACACTTGATTTAAGATATCAAGAATAAACTTCCGATGTAACAATCAGCCGGCATATTTTCGACCAATCATTAAATGCAGTATATTCAGTTGTTATTGGGAAGTGTGACGAAAATGAGCTTGAGATGTGTGGTCGATGCAATACAATTATATGTAAATGAATTAACAAAACCAAACAGTTCCAATGTTATCATGTACATTAGAGACAAGCTTCGATTACACAAAAAATTATATTGTACTAGTCTATGAATATAAAAAAAGCTGAAATGTTGTTATAATTTCAAAATATTTTGTGTTGGAAATATAGTTTAAGATTTAATATAATTATTAAAACAAACATAATTTTTTATTTAAATTATTAACTATTAAGGCACGAGTGATTCTTTCTCTATGGTACTTTTTGGCTAAAAGATAATTAAAAAATGAATAGAATTATATTAATAAAATAACATATAAAATAAGAGTTTCAAGCTGGGTTTGTTTTAAGTGTAATTTACCACAAACTCAAAATAACAATTAAATGCCTAAACCACGACTCTCAAAAGAAAAAAGAGTATCAAGAAGATGTATTTCTTTTGGTAATACTCTAGAGTTCCAGCCTTTTATTTTAGATGAACCTGATGGGTTTGTTAAAGGCTTGAATTATTGTGTTTTTTGTTCGAAATTTCCGCGAGATGCTCTTAAAGAACATTACAAAAATCATCTCCACAAAGACGTGAACATCTTTTGTGCAATAAAGGATAGGCTCCAAACCGTCGCATTTAACAACTTTAATATACTAAATTATTTGTCGCTCAACTCGTTAATAAATTCAAATTATGAGAAAATAAAAAACGCGTCAAAGTTCCAAATGATGAGAATCAAAGATGCATTGATCAATACGGGAGTAAACACATCAAATATAAATAAAATGATTGAAGATGTTATTATTGCTCTTCAAGCAATATCCGTTGAATTAACAATTCAACAACCTGCAATAAATGAGCCACACTTTGTTTCACATCAAATCTGTGAACAAAATCCAAACATCATGATAAACACTTACAACGATAATGGTATCAATGAGGATCACAACGATTCATCTTATTTAGATAGAACAGCACAACCCAACACTGCTACGCCCCCTGTGATAGACACAACACAAACACCAATAGGTGTTGTTGATCAAACACCATTTGATCTTGAAACAAACTTAGATAAGAAACAGACCACTTTTGGTGATATTATGGGTCATTATGACTTCGTTTATGGAAACGATCCAATTGATGGCAGCCTGGAAACTGAGCACAGTGGAGGCGAAGATGAAGCTCATGAAAATGAAGAATATGAAGGAAGTGAATGCAGTGAATGTAACGAAATAGAAGACACACGAGTCCATGAAATAATGAGTCAAGCATCCAAGATATGGCAACAGTTGTCTTCTTCGCTTATTAAGTCACACGCGTCAAAAAACCCCCCGGAAAATATCGAGGTTGCAGATGAAAATGAATATTGGCTCGACGATATCGATAGTGAAGACGAAAATTGTATAAAAAGTGACCTTCAATTGAAAAATGAGCTTGTCAATATCGAACGACTTAATTTTATAATGGACACTCTCGAAAACACCGAAAACGCCGATTTACACATGTCAACAATTCTCACCAAAGCAATAGACGAAGAAATTGAAAGACGCGTTGGAAACAGCAAAACGGAAATTGCAAAAAAAGAAAAAAAGGGGTTTTAATTGTATTAATGGCATTAATTTTTTCACTCGAAGATTTTTCTTCTAATGAAATAACGAAAATATTAGAAGTGATTAAAATTATAACACTTGGAA
>NW_004443664.1:150546-152847 GCF_000330505.1 Entamoeba invadens IP1 | reverse complement strand
TTAAAAAAACTACACTTTTACACCATTTAAATATAAAAAACTGCACTCTATGTGTGGTTTTATTAGAATAAACACCAGTTTACCGAGTCAAATTATTTAAAACTAACCAAAACAACATTAATAAGATAAGAAATAGTTGTTATATATTTTAAAGAAGGTTGATTGAATACAAAATAATATCCAGTTGACCAAAAAATAGCTAAAGACAAAGTAATTATAAGAAGTAAAATAAATAGTTTTGAAACTTTAATTAAATACTATTTTAAAAATATAAATAGGTATCTTAGAATTATTTGATGTATTTTTTTCAATTTTTTAAAATAGTTATTTCCAATGTAATTAATCTAATTGTTATCTACCCAATATATTATTTGTAAATACTTATTATTTAATCAAAACAACATTATTTGTAATCAATTGGTTAAAACACAATATTTAATATATTAAAACCGCACAAATCAACAATATGTGATATTTTTTAATTACAACACAATACAATAAATAATTACAATTGTTTAACAATACTTTTAACAATAAATAAAATATACAAACCAAATAATAGGTTTTTATTATATTATAATAATAATAAAAATTTAATTTTTTAATAAAATTTATTATAAATTATTATAAATATTTAATTAATAATTTTAATTGAAGTGTTATAAACAGATAGATTTATTTAACTTTATTATGAATTTTATTATAAGATAATTGATTATTGAATTTTTATTTTACTTTAGTTTAACTTTTTATATAAATAACTACATTTCATATTATTAAGTATCATATAAAGTGACTTCCCCAAGGTGTGCAAGTTAAAATTATTAGTCTTTTTTACAGGGAAAGGGCGTGCAAGACTAAATTTTAGTTCAAAAACATTTTATTAAAAAATGTTATTCATTTCAAAATTATTTCAAAAAACACACAACTCTTTGGTGCTTGAATTAATAAACTACAAAAAGCAAATTAAATTATAAAAATTGGGTGATGGTTTGTCGATTTGTTTAATGTAAAAATTGTTTTGTTCAAGACGTGGATAATTGTCGATGTCTCTTGTGTTGGCGTAATTCAAAGCGGCAAGAAAAGGTATGATAAACATTAAGTTTTTCTCTGTGCCATTTTATAGCAAACAATAACAAATAGTCTGTTTAATAGGTGCAGTTCATTATCTCAAATCGATGTGCACTGTTGTCCAGAACTGGTCCTTCGATAATTTCCATTGGGTCGCTTTCCCGAAATTGTTGCTTAATTTATTGTATACAAAGTGTGAAAGTTAAAAATTGCAACGTCACAAGGTGTGCAAGTTAAAGTATAGTTTAGTAATAACTTCAAAAATATAATTAATAATGAAACTAAAAATATTCTTTTTTTTCAAAATTTCAAAAAATAAATAATTTTATTTTTTTAATAAAAAATATTAAATAAACTATTATTTAACTTGCACACCTTTAAAATAACTTACAAACTTTGGGAAGTTTTTTTATATATAAAAAACTCTAAATAAAGATAAAGTCGAAATGTAATTCATTAAAATTTCAAAAAACTTGAATGAAGATTATTTAATTACTTAATCGTCATTATAGATATCGTCAAACGCGATATTATTTCCATAGTTCTTTGGGTAAACAATTTTCTTCAGATTGTCGCAACCCTCAAAAGCCAATTTCTCGTCCACATACATCAATTTTGGTGGAAGTATAATTTCTTTTAAGGCTTTGCAATTTCCAAAAGCACCTATCTCAATCACCTCAACATTTTTGGGTATTTTAAATACTTTTTCTCCATCAAGTGGACACCCAGTAAAACACTTATATCCAATTTTAGTCACACTCATTGGAATAACAACACTTTTCAAACTATAATTATTAGCAAAAGCTGCGTCTGGGAGTTCTGTTAATTTACTCGACAATTTGATGTGTACCAATTTATCTAATCCACTGAAAGCTTCATCTCCAATTGAAGTTACATTATCGGACAATTCAATTGATGTCAATGCGCTTATGTTAACGTTTTGGGGAGTATCAAAAACATCATCAGATAGTTGTCCAAATACTTTCGTGCCAAGACTTTGAATGTTGTCTGGAACAGTGTAGGAAACCAAATGATTGCCGTAAAACACGCAATCTGGAAGCGAATGCAAATTTTTAGAAAGAACAATTGAAGTCAATGGGCACCCCATAAAAGCGAATTTATCAATAGAAGTCACTGAATCCGGAATTAAAATGCTCTTTAAATTTGTACAATTACAAAATGCAATCTTTTCAATTGACTGAATATGGTTTGGAATTTCAAAAGAACAAA
>NW_004443664.1:147503-150446 GCF_000330505.1 Entamoeba invadens IP1 | reverse complement strand
CCTTCTTCTTCTTCTTCTTCTCCTTCTCCTTCTTCTTCTCCTTCTTCTTCTCCAGACTCACTTGCCGAATCACTACTGTAATTTATCACACAGTTTTTCATTACCCTATTTTCGATATTTTGAAAAATTGTTATCCTTTGTTTTTCTTCTTCTTCATCGTCTGAACTATGGGTCTTGTTTTCTTTTAACGTTTCATCATCTTTAATGTTCGATGATTGGTTATTACACTCTTTCTCCATTTGACGAATTTTAAAATTGTTAATTCTTTTTATTCACGAAACAGGCAATCAAAATTATGTTAAATTGATTGGTTTCTAAAATGAAATTACACAATCGTGTAATTATATAATCAATTTATAATTTTAATTCGATTAATTATTACACTATTTGATGTGTAACAAATTTAAAAAATTAATTATCAAATCAGAATAATTAATCCGGATTTTGATTATTATAAATTGTGTTTATTTTATTGTGTATATTAAAAATATTTATTTTTACAGAGTGTACAAAACTGTAAAACACGGCGATTATTTAGATCGAAATCATCACCATGTTTTTGCAATATTTTTGACTTTTTCAATTAGTAAACATAGTTAGACAAAAACAAAGTGTTATTTAAAAATGTTTTTTTTCAAAATTTTATTAAGGTATTACCCTTTTCAGGGTTTTTTGGAAATGTGGAAATAAAGTTGATAAGGTTATCAATAATTTGCATAGTTTTGATTAATAATTAATTTTGTCATAAAGTGAACTATCGAAACCCAAATAATATATTAATACTATTGATATATTTACTTAAAAATATAAATTCAATTCAAAACAATAAATAGTTTAATAACTATGTATATATTAAACGATATTTTAGTTTAAAATATATTTTTGTAACTATATAATACAAACTATCAAATACTATCGAAAACCACACGTCTCAATTTACCCGGGGTTAGGTCCGAATCTAATTATTTTTAAACAAAAAGAAAAAATCAGCCAGTTAAAAATATTTTATTCTTTTTTTTGGACAAAAATAATTAAAAATAATTTAAATGAAACATAATAAAACATTTGTGTTTATAAATAAGTGTGGTAATATTTTTTTGTTTTTGTGTTTGAATATTTACCATACAGTCGTTATTGTCATTATAAACAAAAATATTAAAAAAACAAAAATAAAAATAAAATTTGTTATATTTTATTCTTAGTGGTTTTTTAAAAATATAATAATATTATAAATGACACATTTTTCATTATTTCACCAACACAAAAAAATATAAAAATTGTAAATTACTTCGACATAATTATCATTTTAATTGTTTAATTGAATTATCATGTAATTCAACAAATTTAATTATTTTACTCCAATTGATCGTTTTTATAATTAATGGAAGATGAAAAACTTACATGTTGCTTATCAGCGATTTGTGTGAATTGTGCTAACATTACCATAATTAATCGACACACAACGAACCACTTAGATAAAATTAAATAATTGAATTGGTGTTAATTTGTCATTTGAAAACAGTGAACTGTATATAACAAGACTTGCCACAATTAAAACATTTGAAATTTACAACAGCATTATCGTTCGTGGTGGAAATATATAGATATTTTTCAATGCAAAAATACAATATAAGTTGGTAAAAAGTTTATATTAGTTTGGTTCAAATTAAAGCACAAAATGATAAACAATATTTTAATTTTAATTTTTAAAATCTGGGTGTATTAGTTAATGTATAACATATAAAGTTAAATGATAATTATAAGACTGTAATATATTTGTTTATATTAAAATAATAAAATATTTTTATTTTTGTTTTAATTAATGTTTGTAATATTCCTGAGTCTATTTTGCCACAATAAAAAAACATGTATTATTATGTTGAACTGCCTCATTTTTGCTTTTGAAATTATTTTTTGTTGTTAAATTTAATAACATTTGAATTAATTATTTTTTTTATTTTGTTATTACATTTTTTTTCTTCCAAAATCAAATTGCCATAAAATTAAAATTTAAACAATAAACAAAAGATTATTATATCAATTACAATAATTTGCAATTTGCTTTTTGATTTTATAAAACACTACATCAGTATTTTTTTAAATGATTACCGTTATTTTTCATTGTAAAAAACGAAGGTTTTTTGAGATGTATGGAGCTGGTGTTAACTTTTCCTATATTTAAGTATTTATAAAAAAAAGACTTAAAAACGAAAAAACATTCTATAAAATAACACTGAAGCATTTTGGGCTTCGGCATTAACCGGATTTTTGTTTGCACGAAAAACACGTGACTGATCCCAAAAGTCTATTTGTAGCACAATTGGCTAATCATTTTATAGGGGGTCTATAAACTGGTTGGGATCCATAAACTAGTTGGGGAATGCTCCGAAACTTCGAAATTAATCCAATGTAAAACATAATCAATTAATATTTATTGTCATTATTCAAAAAAACAAAAACCCTTAATTTTTCTTTATCGCTCACTTTTTGGAACAATTTTGATTTGTTTGTTTGTGGTAGGAAAATGGATTTATTAACTGGCCAATAAAATGAACGCTTTTTGTAAGTCAAGTATTGTATTTGTAAATTTTAAAAATAATTTTTTTTACAAATATTGTTTTGTAACAAACCCGTTGCGAAGTGACGGGTAAAATTTGCAATAATTTTTGTTTTTTGGAACGAAAAATGAAACCTTTGTTTTTGTATTTATCTAAAAAATAGTCATGGTTTCTTTTAACGATGATATTTATTTTAATATGTTTAAACACAAAGTGTTATATATGATACAAGTGGGATAAGGTTATAATATTATTGTTCGTCATAAAGGGTAATATGTTAAAATATGTGTTATAAAAAGTTAAAAAACGAATCCTTGTTAAAATAATTTATATTTTTTATTTTGAAAAATTGGAATTTTCAAAAATGTTGTAATGGACTCTTGAG
>NW_004443664.1:140402-147403 GCF_000330505.1 Entamoeba invadens IP1 | reverse complement strand
ATTGAATAAATAAAATGAAATGAATGATAGGTAAATGCACTACATTTATAATTGTAAGGTTGTTGATTTTTTGAAAATAAATTGAAAAATAAATAGTTTTATTGATAATAAATTATAATATTGTTTTAGTTTTGTAAATTAATAAAGTCAACTTTAATAAACACATTCTTGGATATCAAGAGTGAGTTTTGTTGTTAATAAAAAGCTGTTAACAACATGTTAAATACACCATTCGATTGTTGTGTTTCTTATCCCTGTTATTTATTAAAGAATAAGTTAATGTTTGAATAATTATTCTTAATAAAATAATAATTTAATAAACTAATAAATGTATAATATAAATATTATTAATAATTATAGCATATAATAGTATAATATACATACATCTTTAGTAAAAACATTTTATAAAAATAATGTTTTTTTATTAAAATGCTCTCAATAAGTATTTTGATTGCCATTTATTGCCATAATAATTTCAAATGAATCTCGATAAACAATTGATATTTAATAATTGATTATATTAAAATATTAATTGTATTAATCAAAAACGTTGTTTTGTTTCGATTCAAATTTTAAATAAGATAAAATTACATAAAAATAAGAATGGATTAAAAAGTCAACAGATATAAAAAATCGAATTTTGGACTATAAAAGGAAAAAATTATGAACTCAAAACAGTCATTCATTGCGATATTTATAATATGCGGGGAGAGATTGTGATAAAATATAATATATAATATGTGTGAGAGCGAGATAATTTAATTTGCCACGGTTGTTGACCACTTTTTGTGTCGTGTGTGAACAAAATATTTAAATGTGTGTTATATGATAAAAAAAGAGAAAGCGATTCTCTTCCGAAATAATATATTTTATCCACAAAAAATATAAATGATTTGTTTTTATTCATTGGTTGTTTTTTGGTTTCATTGATTTATTATTAATTTCTACATTTGCAAAACAACAAAAACAAAAATAGAAATTTACATGTTTTATACTTCCCAAAACTGCAGAGCAGGGTTTTTCTTTTCCAAAATACGTGTAAATATTGTTTTTTCCTTTAAAAGTTTCTAATAAATTCCCCAACTAGTTTATGGATCCCAACCAGTTTATAGACCCCCTATAAGTCATCAGTAGGCGTTAGTCTTCTTGTTTGATATGGCTCTCGTTGTTGGTTCAGCTCTTGGATATACCAAGGCAAACTTTCTTCTGTGATCTTGACCAAATATGCTGGTCTGTGCGGAAGAACAAAACAATGCCAAGTGTTTTTTGGTATAAACACTGTTGGCTTCTTGGAACAACCTGGAAGCCTCCTTGATAAAATGAACATTCTTTTGATCTTGCCAATATTGACTACAACAACACCAGAACGCTTATATGATGCAGCAATGATTTTTTTGATTTGCTCTATTATGCTCCCAACACTAATTTAGTATGACGATCTATGGAAACATAAATATGCTCTCTCGGCTCTTCTTGTTCTCTTAGAACTTGTCGTGATCTGCCATCACTATCACTATGTTACCTCATTTAAAAATCAATTTAATTTGAACTTCGCTGTTTTCAGTTACTGTAAAATTGGCTTCAATTGATCTTTAATTGTCAGAGTATTCAGTAAGTTATTGTTTTAACCACTCAAAATACACAAGCCAAATCGTGAGACGAATTGGCTTGTGTGAAAAACAACTTATTTATTGTTGCTAAAGGAAATACTTTGTAGAAAGAAGTTGTATTTGTGCTGTCGTAGAAACATAAATAATTGAAGCTTTGTGAATTAATTCTTGGTTATTTCAAAAAATGAAAATAAGCTGTTCATTTTTCTTCATAACATTGAAGGGTGTTAATCTTTCCTTTTCAAAAAACGTTTAATTTCATTTTTATAAGCTAAGAATCTTTTTCTTTGACATTTTTTAAATAATTATTTATAGTTTTTGTTATTTTTTAAATAGAACCGGGAAAACTCTGTATAGTAAAAAAGATTATAAAACAATAGGTCAAGCCCCTCAGTTTCGTCAAGCCCCTCACTCCCCCTACTGTAATTTTCAATTAATAAAAAACAGATATTTATATTGTGATGTTATTTTATATTAAACTAGGAATTATCTCACAGTGTGACAGAACCCATCATTATATTATTGAAGTTTGTCCATTAACCTTATTTATTTTTGGTCAATTATAAGTGAAAACATTCCTAACTTACGGGTAAAGATATGCCCCCAAAAATTATTATAAATATAAATAATAACAAACCATATTACCAATAACACATGTAATAACATAAATAATATTTTTCCCATTTGACCACAATGTGACAAAATACTTCATAATATAATTATTTAATAATATAAATTTAAAATAAATATATTATTTGTTTTATTAAAGGTGACCATCCTCATCACCTTTACATAAATAAAACATTTGTTTTTTTGATAGAATACCACCTTTAAGCCATTGTTTGTACGTCTCCGTTTCACCCAATTTCTGTATTGTATGAATTATAATGTAGACCCCTGCTTGGTATATCCACGCCAAGGGAAGACATTGAAAGTAATGTATGGGCGCAAAAACAGATTGTTTGAGTGTTTTTTTATAAGCTTTTTTCAATGATCTGTTTCACTAAGAATCCACTGACTAGAGGTGAATATACGACATTTTTTGATTTCGGGAAACATTTAAAATATCTTCCCAGTTTCCTATTTACTATCATATAAATTTAAATATAATTTGAAATAGTTAATAAATTCTATTTTAAAAGTGTTGGTCAATGTGCGTTATTAATTATAACAGAGTACTCTTTGGATACATTTATTTAAAAAAATGAAAAAAATAGTTGTTTTTCAACAATTAAAACCGTATTGAACTAATACAAAACGAATGCAATCAGTCTTACGTAATATGTATCGAATATATCTGATTCCGTTTGAAGCATAATTATAAATAATTACGTATAATATTTGAAATTTATTTATTTTATTTTCCAGTTTTTTTAGCTTTCTTTTGTTTAGATATAAAAAACTATTTCTGTTTACCTGATATTTTGAATAATATAAAAAACTTATGACACTGTGTACAACAGCAATTGTTTATATATGTTTTTTGATTATACAATAAAACAGTTCTTAAATAACGTGTTATGTATGTTTAAGACATACAACAGCTTTTACATAAATTGTTATTACTTTCAATAAAAAATAACATAATACAATGTAAACTGTTTTTCAAAAATCTTTATTGGAATGCCCTAATTTCTTAAACTTATTATTCCCAAATTTTTTTTACTTTGCTTAACCTCATTTTTTTGTTAGAAACATTTACTCGAAAAAACAAAATTACGAACTTGATTTTTTTAATTTTTACTTGACAAATAAATCTTGCACCAAAAATTCACTTGAAAATATAAAAAACAAACTTGAGACATAGTTAGACATTATGCACTGGCATACAAGACAGTGTTTTTTTTAGTGTTAAAAATGTTCACAAAAAGAATTATATTTATATTAACAATTATTGATGTATTTTAGATAATAAAAACAATATAATTGATAAATATTTTTTAAAATACATAAATTGATATTATTCATATCAGTTATATATGTTTATATCATATATATTGGTATTTTTATTGACAATATTAAAAACTTTGATGCAGATACAATTATTTTTTAATTTCCAAAAAAACAACAACACTTTTAAATGTTAAAATGTTTATTGACAAAATAAAAATAACATAAGCATTAATGCAAGTGATAAGCGTTTAGTTTATATCTTTAATAATAAGAAAGCAAATAATTTAGAAAAAAAAGATGTTATAAATTATTTAAGCAATAAAACTTGGACAATAAAATATTGTTTATTTGATGAGTAATAAAGTCATTTACTTAAAGACATAGTAATGCAAACATAAATTGACTGCCCCAATATAATTCAAAATTAATTTTAAAAATATAAAGTTGATAATGAGTTTGATTTAATTTGGTTTATAGTTTAAAAAACTTTTTTTGATGTATAATTTATATTATTAAAAATTTATTTTAAAAATTTATTAATATTTTAATAACTTTTAATAATTTTTTTAATTATTAATAAGAACCCCATAATTTTTTAAAAATATAATTCTTATAATAATTAATAAAAAGTTAATTATTGATTAGCTAGTGATCGAGTGTGACTAACTCAATTCGTCACAAGAACCAAATGCAAGAAGATTCATTTGGCTGAGCTCGTTTGAATAAGACTGATGCTCGTTGAAGTATAGAAAGCCCTGTCCTCTTGACGCCTTTGATCTGCCCGTCGGGCTAGAGGTCTTTGGCCGAAGCAACACGGCTATATTTTTTATCAAGTACATTACCGACGATAATTTGGATAACTTAAAATAAAAACATTTTCAGTATGATGATTTATGTTATATAATGACAAACTCAATACAACTAAATTTTCTTAACACTTTATTATCCCAATCTTTCTTCAAGATATTTATTTTTTTAAGTCTTACCAAATGAGTTTTTTTGCCAACTAAATTGAAAACTAAAACCGATTATTTTTAATTATTATTTTATAAAAAATAAGAAACTTTAGACTTTATATTTAAAAAAAATAAAACCATTTAATATTCATAATATGTAGAATGATAATACGAGTAAGTGGATACTGTAAATGTGGAGCTTTAATAGGGCCTACAAAACAGCTTTTAAACAACCCATCTGTGCACCCCTACACAACTTTTCCGTGTACCCATTTAGCACAACATCGCCTGTTATTTATTTTGCAACTGGGTACCATAACGCGTTTATCTAGTATAGATAATAAAAGTTTGCGATATTGTAACTTACTAATAGAAACTAAGGGTGGATTTTATAATAAAAAAAATTCATCAAACACATTTTTGAACAACACATTGGTATTCACAGTAAATAGTTTTAAACACCATTGTTAATAGATTGACCAAATTAATTAACTAAAACATATAATAAAAAGTTCGATAAAGTTTAGTTTTGTTTAAAATATTTGGGTCGATTTTTTGTAGTTTATTTTAAAAAGACTATAAAATTAATAACGATTTCGATTACAAGCGAATAACCATGAAGTGTTATACAAAAAGAAACTGTTCGAAAAGTTGATAGACCGACGAGAAACTCAATCAAGATGAACGGTTTCTCTTCCAATTAAACATTTTGGGGTCCAAAATGAAACAGTTCATTATATTTATTTTCAACATTTTTTTTTCTCCAACTCTTAGGTAATTTATTTTTAATTTACACTTTATTTAATTAGAATAAAACTGTCTGTTGGCAAGTTTCGGTTTTGAAGGGGTTTCTTGAGCAAATAAAATAAAACCAAGTTTAAAGACAAATGTTTTTTTACTTTACCTATATTTAAAAAATGGTTTTCGGTTAGAAAAGTGTTAAACAATAAAAAACTGAGAATATCAAAATGCGTGGACTTTCTGGGTATCACATAATGATAGTTTCTAAGTACTTCAAGACTATCAACGACTTTATTAACTTGGAGTTGGTATGCAAGAAGTTTGAAAGAAATATGGAGAAGTTCCATTTTAACCCGATTCCGTTAAATTCCAAAACACTCGGATATTTTCCAAACATCGAGACACTTCACTTGTGGAATAAAGAAGATGAGAATTTTGGCAATGAATTTATGACAAACACAGAAGAAAATAAAGTTGTTTTGAAAAAAGAGTTCTTTCGAATCATTGTGTGGTTCAATGTTGAATTTGAAACTGTTGACAGAAACAAAAGTCCAAACATCGAGTTTGAAAATGTCACTTACACTCAAAACGATAGCGAGATATTTGGTAATAACATACCATCGAGTATAACATCAATTAGTGAATATTGTTTTGATGGATGCAATAGTTTGAGTAGTGTCAACATACCATTTGGTGTGACATCAATTGGTGATTGGTGTTTCAATGAATGTATTAATTTACGCAGTGTTACTATACCATCAAGTGTTAAATCAATTGGTTATGGTTGTTTCAGAAAATGCAGTAGTTTGATTAGTATTACAATACCATCGAGTGTGACATCAATTGGTAATTATTGTTTTTATGGATGTAGCTGTTTAAGTAGCATCACAATACCATTAAGTGTCACATCAATTGGTTATGGTTGTTTCCGTGGATGCAGTAAATTAAGCAGTAGAGTACCGTGAAAAATCACTGCGGCGTGAAATATTACTGCGAATTGTTATTGGGCAAAAAATAATGTTATTGTTGCTTCTAAAACATAAAAAATAATTTACTTTGTAAAAATGTTATATAATATGGCTATCAATTAAAACAAGGGTAAATTCGTAAAAACGAACATTCCAAACAACTCAAACTAGATATTGGTTTTTATTTTATAGTTTTTAACAATTTATAACTTATAATACGAAACAATACATCAAAACATAATAACAAAAACGAATAAATTAAAACATCGAAAATTTGAATGAATAGTTCAACTTTTGGACACCATAATATGAAATTTGATTTCTGCTCATCTAGTCGTTAATTTTTGTTGGGAATATTCAAATTATAAACTCTATTGAATAAACTTAAATTACCATTACAGATGTGGGATTAAAGTTTCGACGAGTACCAAGGTTTCGACTTATAATTTAAATACTATTTGAATAGTAATGATCAATTTTTTAATTTATTTTTAAAACATCGTCCAAATATAACTTTTAATATTTAGTTTTTACAATGGTATAAAAATTATTAAATATTAGTCGAAACCATGGTCTTGGTCGAAACCTTAGTACCACATCTGTATAATCAATATGTTTTTACATAATAATAATACAAAAACACACAAAAATATCAACTCGAATTATAAAAATCGAATAAACGTTTCAACTTCGAAATTATTATAACAACACAAATTGCAATACAATAAATATAAACAAAATACAAAAACACGTTATAAACATATCATATTAATAAATTTATAAAATATAAATTAATTTGACGATAACAAACGGTTAACGAGCGTGGGGTTTCA
>NW_004443664.1:138546-140302 GCF_000330505.1 Entamoeba invadens IP1 | reverse complement strand
TGGTCGATAATTTAATCACACCTGTTTTAAAAAATAAATAATTTGTTGAAATGAAAGAATTAAGTTGTTTGGGGTTCTGATGTTTTAACCCTTTTAAAATAAGTATAATTTATAATAAAATTATCCATAATTAATCGACTAGTTTAATTATATGATAATAATTATTAAAAATAGTTTCACATTTAAAAAAATAAATTATAATTTATTGTTGTTTTATTATAAATTTTTGCTATTGATATGTTGATGTTAATTAAAAATACACGTTAATTAACTATTTCATTTGTTTATTGTTTATTATATTTTAATTATATTTATACTATAATAATAGTTCATTGATTTATTTTATTTGATGTGAATTGTGATTGTATTTCCACATCATTTTACGATCAAAATAGCCAGTGATTATACAACCAACATGTCAAGTATTTATTAAACGATTTCGATATTACAGATGTTGTTATGAAATAGATAATTATATTGTTTATTCGTTTTGTTTCTGAACAATTTTTGTGTCACGGTGTGACGGGTTAGATTCTTTCTTTAAATTTTTTAATCTAAAAATCAACGACTTTCATAAAACATCTACAAGACATTGAGTAATGATTTTTCAAATAACAAATCATTGTGAAAGCAACTAATGAATACACTTTATACATCAGAATAAAATTATATTGTTAAGTGATTATTTGGTTATTAAAATTATGAGAACGATTTTTTATTGGTAATTTTTAATCTTCATCAACAATACGATATTAAGCAAAACTTTATTGTTAAAATGTGTTCATATTTTGGCAGAGATATCGACTGTTCAATAAAATTATATTTCATAAATTGATGTAACGAATAAATCAATATCAATTATTTGAACATTTATTCACATTTTAAAAATATCAAAACAAATTTTTACTTGATAAAATAATTTTTGGATATGTGAAACTATAATTTAGAATTTGTCTTTTTGTAATAACAAAAAATTTAAAATAGTTTTGTTTTTTAATTAGAAAAGGAAAAAACAAAACCCTCATAAATAGAATATAAAAACACCAGTTTTTCTCTTAGCACAATCTGTTGACTTAGCCTCAAAAGATTTTGTAGAACAAAATTGTCGTTTTTCATTTTAACAGCCTTAAATAACAAAAAAATTAATCCAAAATGTTTTAAAACCCTTAATAACATTATTTTTGGACAATAACAATTCGCAGTAATATTTCACGCCGCAGTGATATTTCATGGTACTCTATATCAATACCATCAAGTGTTACATCAATTGGTGATTGGTGTTTCAATGAATGTATTAATTTGACTAATGTTACATTACCATCGAGTGTTAAATCTATTGGCAGATATTGTTTCTCATCAAACACAGTAGTTCATCGTAGCGAATGAGATAATTTAGTTATTTCATATTTATAAATAACACTTAATTGTTAAAAAAGACACATTTTTGTCCACCTTTTTGATTTTTTGTATTAGAACTTAAAATTATATTTTGTAATACAACATACCCTATATTTACTATAATTCAAAAAAATAATATAAAAGTATTAAATATTATTATAATAGTTTTAATAGTTTTAATAAAAAAATTCAATAATACAAAAAAATACAAAAAACCTTGACAAAAAGAAGGAAAAAAATTTAGAAAAGAAGAATAGCAGTTAGAGACAAAGCTGATAAGTGACAAAGTCTGCGACAACATGTAAAGACTTTTTAAAGCTGCTTTAAAGCTTGAACACGTGTTCGATGACGTGTCGAT
>NW_004443664.1:108269-138446 GCF_000330505.1 Entamoeba invadens IP1 | reverse complement strand
ATTGAAAAAATGGACTTATAGATAAACTGAATGGAATTATGATACCAAAATTTCCAAATACTCGGAATATTGAATCTACAGATAAATTCAACGTACAACTAATTATCAAAAACAACACAGATTTAACAAAAGTCCGAACTCCAATTGAATTAATCAACAAACTTAAAATGATAACTACAAGTCTTACTAGATACAATACAACAACAAAAATCGTTGAAGCAAGCAGAATTCAAATTGATAAAACTTTGTTTTCACTATATAATGCAAAAGACACAGGTAAAGATAGAAAAACGTTTAAATATAACTATGTATACAAACAACAATATAAGTGTGATTCTAAAATTATTGTGATGTTTGATAATTGTACAAGTGAAAAGATAATTAAATTTGAGTTACATGATGGACATTCAAACGCATTCACGATAAAACCAATGAAAATGTTGAGAAATCGAATGTCAGAAATTTCAAAAGAGATATTTGCAAATGATATAGAGCAAAATGTTTCGCAAAAAATCACAGAAGACAAACTCAAAAACAAGTACACTAAATTATTTATTAAAAAAGAAAGAAAACGAATGTTGGGTGCAATGACAAATGAAAGATGTAATAAACTATTACAATTTGTTTCTGAGTTGTCAAACTTTGATACACTTTTTGTTAACAATTCAAATGATGTTTTCGATGAATGCTTTTTCTTAAACAAGTTACTTAAAAATTACATCTGTCAAGATTGCGTTTTTTTAGACGACACGTTTTGCACCAACAAATTTCAAATACCAATTGTTGCAGCTTTATGCAAAGACATCAACGGAAAGTGCCAACTTATAGCTTTTGGATTTATCAGGCATAGATTCACGTCTTATTACGAAGAATTTCTATCTTTTCTAAAAGACCATCACAACAATATAAACACGTTTGTTGTTGATCGTTGTGCTGCTCAAACAACAGCAATTTGTTTGATATTTCCAAGTGCAAAAATTGTATTTTGTTACAGACATATAAGACGCAACATTATAACCGCTTTTGGCAAAAATTCAACAATTTATAAGTCTTTTAAAAAGCTAATAAATCGGGAAATTACAGGTGAACAATTTTTGGAATTAATTGCAACCTATAAATCAGAATGCAAAGATTCTGAATACACAAAAGAAGGCGGAGTTCTTGATAATGTTGATCTTTTTCATGAATTTATTGACTATTGTCAATCAAGTCAACAACACTCTTCTGTTAAAATATTGGGAAATGAAAAAACTAGATTTCTTGAGCAACTCGAAGAAACAAAATTAAGTTGGATTCCTCAATACACAGAAAGAATCACACACGACTTGACCACAAATGTAGTCGAAGGTTTTTTTGGAGTAATAAAACGTGAAACAAACGGGAAAATTGTTACCTTGATTGAAGTGACACAAATATTTATTGAGAAGGCAAACAAATTTGTGAATAATTATATTTCATACTATACAGAAATTCTATTACAAAACATCAACAAGCTTATCGGTCTTCAGAATATAAACAAAATTAAATGTGAGTGGATAGTCTTTATTCTTAATAATTATTCAATGGTCCCAATGCTCGCGCCGCTTGAAGGTTCCATCACATACTATTGTCCATGTGATGCTTATTTAAAACTCAAACACGTTTGTCCTTGTGTTCATCAGCTTTATAGACGCTTGTATGACAAAGTACTTGGACTTCGAGAACCACTCTTTGAACTGTCAGACTTTGGTGTTGGTGCTTTTGTGGAGCAAGTGTAGATTGCCGAACACTCCTTTGTGAAACGAACTGTAACTGAGAAATTAAATCTATGGACACGCAAAGACCATGTCGTTGCTTTTGATGAAATTGTTGATACCATACTCTACACCCCCTCACTTAAAGCACAATGGTTAAACATTATTTCAACTGTTTATAAATTAAACAGTTCAAATTGTAAGAAAATTCGGAAAAAGAAAAGATCAAACAGATTGAAGGAAGCCCATTTTTACTCGATCCACCAACTCTTAAAAATTTACAAATGAGACCAAGTAAAAAAGTTTTTCTTGTCGAAAACCTAGAAAAAACTCAAAGAGTTTACAAGAAGCACGCTCCATCAAAGATGTCATTTTCTCTTGAAAAACAAAAAATATGCAGAATTTGTAGTTTAAGTGGGCACATGGCCAAACGATGCAACAATCGGACTGATTTCAAAAACAATGAAAAACTCCGAATATATTTCAACTCTTTAACGGAAGAACAAAAAGTTTCCTTCCGCATTAAACATACTGGTGTCGACTCTATGTTACAATTAAACTAAATTATATTTCTGTATAATTAATTTATACTTTTTATAATTACAAGTAAAGTTTGCCATAATTGTCTTTGATTATATTAATTTGACTAACCAAATAAATAAAAACAAAGTTTGTTTTTATACATATGAGAAAAAAGTGACAATTGTAATTGCCCGGTTGTTTGGTTTTATTCCTTGTAGTTTTGTTGATGAAATAACAATTTATGTCGGAGTATATTACTTTATTTTATCGGGACATTTCACTTGTTCTATTTCTATTTATAATTGCGATTGCGGACGAAAGCCAGCACCCGTTTAATTTTATAAGTTTTTACTGTTTTATATAAATTTTTATAAAACATTATAAAATTGAATAATTTTGTTATTCTTGAACATCATTTCCCCAAAACGCAATTTCTATACCTTCTAAATCATAGTTAGACATTTATTCATTATTTTATGAGTATAATTCCCAAAAATTGCAGAAATTTCGACATTTTATTATATATTTACACAAAATAATTGATCAAAATCAATTTTGTGAGTAAAAAATTCTTTAAACTATTTTTTTGTTTCAAAAAAATCAAATAGTAATATTTTATTATAAAATATAAGAAATGTTATTTTTATTTTCAAAATTGCCGAGACAAAAATTGACAAGTCAAATATTAAGCCAAAATTTCGGGATAAAGAAAAAAAAATTAAAAACAAAAAAAATTCCAAAATTCGAAGATTTTAAATTGTCAATTATCTAAATGATAAACGTTTTCTGGTAAACTCTAACTTAAGATGTATTACCATCTGAATAAAAAGAATTTGTCTATAAATTGTAGATACTGCTGTATTAGCAAAATCTTTAATGACTTGATAATATTAAAACAAAGATTGTGTCTTTTTTCTATGTTAAATTGTTAACTTTTAGGAAGTTTGGACAATTGCTTTTTATTATTACTAATATTCCCGATTTTATTCATTTAAAAACCCAAACTTTTTCTATAACAACAAATAATCTTAAAACTGTCGCACAAATAATAGATATTTAATTTATTAATAAATATCTTTTTAATTTCTAGTATGAGTATAAATTATGTTTATACTGTTATGCAAATTGTCTAATAATTATCAAATTAAAAGTTATACATTAATATATATATTAATAAAATGAATCTGTTTTTATATTAAAATGTTTCAAAATTTAACAATTTAAATTAATAATAATGTTTAATGGTATATTAATTATGAATATTAATAAATAAACACCCAATGTAAATTGTGCATTTTTCATGTTCATTATTTTTATAATATCAAATTTTATTATATATTAAAAATATTATTATAATAATCAATTTATGTGTTTTATAAACATTTTTAAATATATAAATAAAATTAATATAAATTATAGTTAATTGTATTTGACACAAATATAATTACAATCAATAATGAACTACAATGGTTATTGTTTTTAAAAACATTATTAAAAAACTGAAATTTTAGTAAAATTAATTAATATATTTAATTCAAAAAATAATTATCAATTGAATTTTTGTGTTACTTCCTAAATACTAAAGATAAATCAAGCGAAATATAAATAACCGAATACACAAGATTTTCAATTGGTAAATTAAACCAAATAAAACTATAACTATTAATTATGATTTGATTCCAAATGTACATAGTTTGATAATCTTTACAGTAACCCTTTAAGCATTTTTTGTTTTAAATGCGTTTTTGAAACAAAAAAACAAAAAGAATAATCACAATTCCTCACATTATTCGTTTTTAAATCATTAATTCTAAACAAGTTTGATAAATTTTCTATTAAAATAACACCGACTTTCATTATTTTAACCGCCAACACAAATAAAAATTCTGCTCATGACGTTGTTTCATTTTAATTACACAGTAATATCATAGATTATTTAATTGATACTTTATTATAATTTTTAGTTTGTGAAATTAATAAAATTAAATTAATAAAATTAAAAAATAAAACAAAATCATTCAATAAGCTATATAGTGTTATATAGTCAATTTAAAACTATTTCCTTATTGACAAAAATAATTGGTTCTTGATTAAAAAACGGAATTAGTAAAATTAAAAAATAGAAACAACATTTCGGGCTTTTTGAAAATTATCACAACATAATCACATTATAATAGTCTTAAAACATCAGATAATGTTCAAGATTATGCTAATCTAATGACTATCAATAAAAAACATTTTTTTATTTGTTTTTTAAACATTAAGATATTAAAAAAACAATTGATAATTATTGCATGATCATTATTTTTTAATTTTAAATGTTATAAACAGTTTAAAATAGTTGTCCTCTTTTTGACATTTTCCAAGAAATGTGAATAATTATAATTAGATTGATTTAAAATAAACTTTTAAATTCTTCAATATTTTTAACATAAATAATTTCAAAACTTATTAAATTAATTCCATTTTATACATCTCTCGTGAATTTTATCACTCAAACAGACTTAATTATACATAAGGACTACTTTCTAAAACATACTAAATAATTTAATTAATTGAATCAAAAAAACAATGAAAAAATAGTGTTTTTATAATAACTATTTATGTATAGCTTTCAATTTTTTTAATAATATTGGTAATTTATTAACTCTTGCATTTGTAATACATTTTTTAATTTATTGATTACTTAAAGAGTGTAAAATTGATTTTTTAACTGATTATATATTATTGGTTTTTTGTTTATCAAATAAAAAATTAATTAAATTTGAATCATATGCGTGTCAATTAAATATTTTTTAACACATAAATTATATACTCACCCAAGCTTAAAAAACACTATTATTTAGACAATATACTGTAGGCATTAGAATAACATCAATGTGGTAGTATAAATATTTTTCAAAAATTTATCATATTGTTTAAAAAATATACTTACAAAATCGATATATAGTAAATTATAATTATACAATTTTACAACATATAGATTATATTCTTTCTAATGTTTTGAATTGTCGAGCCACTTTTATTATCTAATTTATATATTTTATTATAAAATATTTATTAAACTGTTGTTTTGGTTTTGTTTAATAATGTTTAAATTATTAATTACTGTTTGATTATTTAAAACCCATAATTTATTTTTGTAATTGATATTTAATTCAAAAGACTTACAAAAATTATTGTTAGTAATTGAATTTTTCTTAAGTGGGTTTAGTTTAAAATAATTTTCTTTGTGTATATAAAATATAATAATTAATAATATTTAATTTAAATAAGTTTCATTAAAAATTGTTCGAAATTATAATTGTCAATAATCGAGTTTAATACAAATGAAATTGAATAATTATTAGTAAGTAATTACAAAGTTATCATAATGACAATTCGATTGATAATTGAATATAATTCTATTTTTATTTTGAATTATCAAAAAATAACGTTATTTATTTGGCTTACTTATGTAAAATAAATCATTAGTTTATAATTATATATATTATTTATTGTTTATTTGTTATTTAAATATCCCAATATACGTCGAAATCGTTTTTTTGATAATACTTTTATTGTTTTTTCAATGATTTGTTAATAGTTTAATCTGTTTGATGGTTTATAAATAACTTTAATTAATTATTAATTAATGGTTGTTATTAGGTTTTATAATGGTTATATTATTTGTAACATTATATTTTTAAATGTTTTACAATTTTAAATATAAAACGTACTATACTTAACTGTGTTTTTATTATACATTTTAATACATATTATAATAATTATACAGTAGAAAGCGTTTTAGTTTCTTAAAAAATCTGTTTTAATTCTTTATAATTCAGTTTATTTCTTTGTCTTTTATTAAAAATTCCAGTTTCAGCTTTTTAAATTCCATTCATTCTTTTTATATTTCCATTTGTGTTTTTAACAATTCCTTTTATTTCATCAATTTCCCACGTTTTCAGGACAATTACACTCA
Source organism: Entamoeba invadens IP1 (assembly GCF_000330505.1). NCBI lineage: Eukaryota > Evosea > Mastigamoebida > Endamoebidae > Entamoeba > Entamoeba invadens. The sequence goes on along the minus strand of NW_004443664.1, from coordinate 132,227 downwards.
TTTTTTGTTATTTCTTTCTATTTCACAAACTTTCTCAAGTGTATTTTTAAAGTTTCTTGTCTCTCAATTTTATTTCTTTTCGTTTCAAAAAAATTACTACCGAACGAGTCAATTAAAGAATATCTCTGGCTAAAGCTTTACTCCATATTTCTGTCCTGCAGCGTTCCATTGTTCCAATCACTTCATTTGGGAGTATACTCTGAAACGAAAGTGATATTTTGTTAAGAAGTTCTTCAAGAGAAGATCACAGTCTGATATCCCTCTCACATCTCGCTTTCCAAAATCCAAAAAAACGTTTTCAATTGGATTTAACTCCGGGCTATATGCTGCATTAAAAACAATTGTGTGTTGTGTCCCCTCTAACAATTCTTCCAAATCCCGATTAATGCTGCAGTTGTTCATCCAAAACACGACCCTGATGTTAAGTTGATCATAGTTATGGATGAGTTTCTTCATATAAGCTTGAAACATTTCTTTGTCGTTTTTTCCAGCCACAATATTACAATAAGAAGTCCCTTGAATGTTGATGGCACTTACACTGGACAGTCTTAGCCCTCCTTTAGCTTTCGTTATGAAGCATTTTTTGCCTTTCTCACTCTACCCATACTTCGAAGTGCAACACACGCCATGAAGTTTCGTCAACACAGACCCAACTGTAGCCTTCTCTAATATAGCCATATAATCTCTCAATCGCTTCAATTCGTTTTGTTTTGTTCTCCTCTGTATTAGCAACAACATCTCTCCTCGTTTCTCTTTTAAAGCTCAGAACTGGGATTGTTCTGGTGTTTTCATCTCCTGAGTATCCTCTGATAAATCGCAGAAAAGCTGAAGTGGAGGGGAGGGCGTGTTGAACGATATCATTTAAAAGGCGGGTTTCTTCTTCTCATCTTTGTGGTATATTCGCCGTGTTATTTAAAATACCCGAAATTGTTTCTTCATTAATGTCTTCGACTTGTTCAATACTTGTGGTATTCTCTATTTCCATTGCAGTTCGAGCCACACTTCTGACTTTAGTTATTGATAGTGTTGGGTCATATTCATAAACTTTTGTGACTAATTATTGAAATGGCTCAACTCTAGACTTTCTTTTAAAGTGATTTTCTGGAAGAATTGATTTGCCTTTCCTGAGTAGACTAAGTAGTTTGTTGAAGTTAACAATATTGATCCCAACAGTAGTTGAATAATACATTGGGCTCTCGTCATCTCCATGTATTCTAAATTCGGATATTAATTTTCTTTTGGCACTGAGGGAGACCCTCACATATGGTCGCTTTTCAGTAGTCATTCTGGTGCTTGTTCTTGGTCTTCCTCTTTGGTGTGTAAGTTGGAGAGGTGGTATAAATGGATGTGTTGGTTCCACATTTGCGACAGTGCCTTCCCTTGGTTCGGGAGAGTTTTCGATGTACCGAGATCGTACAAATTGTTTTCTGGAATCAATATATTCAAGAGTCATATGAATTTGTATTTATTATTTTGTTTAAATATTATATCTTTGTTGTAGTTGGATCTTTTTCGATTATTTGAAACGAAAAGAAATAAAATTGAGAGACAAGAAACTTTAAAAATACACTTGAGAAAGTTTGTGAAATAGAAAGAAATAACAAAAAATGAGTGTAATTGTCCTGAAAACGTGGGAAATTGATGAAATAAAAGGAATTGTTAAAAACACAAATGGAAATATAAAAAGAATGAATGGAATTTAAAAAGCTGAAACTGGAATTTTTAATAAAAGACAAAGAAATAAACTGAATTATAAAGAATTAAAACAGATTTTTTAAGAAACTAAAACGCTTTCTACCTGTATTATTTCTATATTAACATTACACCTTCGGTACTTTCCAAAGCAATTTCTCGACACGTCGAGTAATTATTCAAATTTTCTAAAAAGTGAATCCATCAACTCGTAGCCAAGATTTGTTGATTCAACTTGTTCAGAATCACATCAGTGTGTACTCCCCGCATTCCGCTTTCGACTCGGTCAATGGTGGAATAAATGATTGGCTTTCTTCTACTTTACAAAGTCTTCCGTCTTCTCCATTAAAAGTACCACCACACACTCTTCCAATCACTCCTGGTAAATTCCAAAAGATTTCTATTGGCGCAGGCAGACTTCTCACATTCGACGACAAAATTTCTTTTGATGATCTCCTCGCTGTTTCAAAGAAGTTTTTGAACGCACCTTTGCGATATACAAAGCTTTCTAATTTCGATAAAGTCAAAACAGTGGCGATTTGTTGTGGCAGTGGTGGATCACTGTTTAAGAATGGTTGTGCGGATGTTGTGTTTACAGGAGAGATGGGTCATCATGAAGTTTTGGAACATTTGAATTTGGGGGCTATACACCGTTATATAATAATATATATAATATAATATAATATAATATAATATAATATAATATAATATAATATAATATAATATAATATAATATAATATAATATAATATAATATAATATAATATAATATAATATAATATAATATAATATAATATAATATAATATAATATAATATAATATAATATAATATAATATAATATAATATAATATAATATAATATAATATAATATAATATAATATAATATATTATTATAATAACATACTATTAGAGCACACTGTTACGGAACGGGGTGTTTTAAAGTACGGGTACCTCGACTTTGTGAGTTATTCCCAACCCTCCACATAAAAAAGTCCAAGACTGATTTATGTCTGTTGCAGTCTACCATCTAATCTATACTTTTTTGTAAATTTAATAGAATACAATAGAATATAATATATTAATAAAACAATAGTAAAATATATTAATAAGATTTCTATATTAATTAAACAAAATCAAAGGTGAGATGAATTTGTATTCTTCACGAAATGACAATGAGAAGATGTATGAAACATTCAATTTCAGAACTACACTTATTGAAGAAAAATGCGATTTGGAGATAAAACAACACCAAGATGAAATCGGCATATTTGCTCAACCAAAGAAAAACATGACTGATGTTTTAAAAAAACTTGGGTAAATTAGTAAATTCAAAAAACAACACCACGAAAAACAAGAGCAAGTGAAACAATAAAAATATCTTACTTGAAAATAAAAAAAGGTCTTGAGAAAATGATATAAACTAAGATTATAAGTGTATTTAATTTGGATAAAAACGACTGGTCACAAAACACGTCCATGTCTGATAAATAATTCAAAAACAGTAACAATTTGTGTTTTTTGGTAGAAGACACAATTCACAACAAGTTCGGGGGCATATTAACTGGCAATATCAATAATGTTGACAATAATAGTTCATACATATTTCCGCTTGTTAGAAACGGTACTTTGAATACAAAAAAGTCTGGAAAGAGTAGTAATGATCTTAAAAGTGAATTTTTCCTTTATTCTCAATACAATTTTGCACTTTTTTGATTTGGTAGTGGTCTTCGGTACAGTTTTGGTTGCCAAACTGAAGGTGATATACGTTTTTTAAAGAAGGCTATTAATAAAAGTTATTGCAAAACCAATAGTTTTACAGCAAAACAAAAGAGTTGACGGATGATCCCCGTTTTACACCAAAGAGTTTTATTGTTTTACAACTCATTTGATTTATTATATACTCATCATTTTGTTTTCTATAATAATTGTAAGTGTTAAAGTGAACAAGAGTTTAAAAAAATAAACAAAAAGTAGAGTCTTGTTTTGTATGAAATACTATTTTTTATAAATAAAAAAATAAGTTTTAGAGATAAGATCAAAAATTAAAAACAATAATTTTTAATCAATTTATGTCAATAATAACGAACACGATGATAACATGTAATTGTATTTCAGACAAAAAAACACTTAAAATATCGAAAGAGTAAGCCATTCTTGATTCTGTGATGTGTGAAAATTGAATATTCATAAAACATTTTAAAAAAACATTTTAATGTTTGTGAAAATAATAATCTACAAAAATCAAATAAAAGATTTTAACTATAAAAGATTAATAATTACATTATTTATAATAAATACTATCTCTGATTTAGTTTAATTAATTGTAAACAATACTATACATTGAAATATTAATTAAATTAAAAATACCCTATAAAGTAACTTTATTAATTCAACAATACAAAATATATATATAAATTATAATACTGAATAGTATAATCTAATTTTTAAAAACTTCAACAAAGTTTTTAAAAAGAAAAAAGGAAACTTCTTTTGACGAAACAATGACTCAACAAACAAAATGTTTGTAAAAAAAGATTTGTTTTGTATTCAAACGGACTTATTTTTAATAGTAGGTCAGCAAATATGTTATTAATGATTACTATAATTAATTCAAATGAATGAAGTATGTCATGATGTATTTAATAACGATTTTAACAATTAAATCTAACAAAAATCAAAATGTCGTTTGGTGTATTTGAGCAAAATGATGAGATGTTTAACATCACGTGTTTACCAAGGTACCAATACAAATTCCGATTTATAATTTGTTCGATCAAGTGGGTTCTGCAAGACTGTATGTTTATGGCACATGTCGGGTTTTTACCAGTTTTGTTCTTTGGCGAGACTCTTCCGGATGAAAACTCCATGATTGAAACCAATGAATTTGTTATCACAAAATACAAAGGTTGTTATGCAGTTGTAAATCAATATGTAATTAAGCAGCATGACTGGAATTTATATGCTAATTACATTGAAAATGGATATTTAAATGTTCATATGTTTTATTTAATTATCATAATTAATGGAAATATTTCGCAGCTGCCCGAGTTGGAATGGTATTATGAATATATATTGAAACCGTCATCCAATACACTTCCACTTACCCCCATTTTAATTATTGGCGGAATAATTAAACGTGTGATTGATTATCCATATTCGCCGTATTTCCACAAACATGCATTGGTTATAGATCTTGAATTCAAAGATGAATCAGTCAAATTGGTTGTGGATTATGCAAAAAGCAAATTTCTACAATTGGAAAAGAATGTGTTTTATTTATTTAGAAACGTTGAATTCAATAATAATGATGGCATGTTATATTTCAAAAACAGTTCAATTTGTTTGAGATGCAAAAGAGGAGACACTGTCATAGATGAAGTAGAAACGTACGCTTCAAAATCCAATAACAATAAGGTTGTTATATCTTTCAAATAATAATCTAGTCATCTAAACAACTAATTTTTATTTTAGTTAAACTTTATTTTTTGTAATTGTATAAAAAAATAATTTACTACAATAATTATTATGCACTAATTATAATTTAGATTGTCTAATAGTTATACTATTAACACTTTGACATAATTAATTGGTTAACACTTTAAATAACATTGAACAAAATTCAAGTGGTGTAAAAAACGGGAAAAAACGAGTTTATTAAATAAATTTCCGTTTTTTAAAGAGTTAATATTATATGCATAAACAATACACAAGCCAAAAAGGAAAATCATCAAAATTTAAATTAATATCCCTGTAAAAACAAACCAAAACAAATATAAAAGCGTTATTTTAAATGTTAATATAATTAATTGGATACACAAAACATTGAAAAAATTAAAAATGTTAAAATATCAATATAAATTTGTGAATCATAATGTATCAATTAATTGTGGATGAAATAAAAAATGATAGACATTCAAATTATTTTGTTTTAATAAGTGATGTTTTTAATCATATTATTCTGAAATAAATCAACTCTCTGATCATATAAAATAAGAAAATCTGATAACCAAAAGAATATAATTATGATTGATAAATTCCATTTGATAATAATATCACAATGTTTTGAATCGATGAATGACTTTTACAATGTCAAAATGGTTTGCAAAAAATTCAATAGGACGTTACAAATATTTCATTGTAATCCAATTCCTGTTAATAAAACAACAATCAAACACTTTCCAAATATCAAGACACTCAATATATGGTTGGAAAAAGATGATTTTTTGCTGTTCTAAACAAAGAACAGACACCAACAAAAAAGTTCTTTAGGGTTGTTATAAGGTTCCAAGTTTCTTATAAAAAAACACAAAAAATACGTAATATAGAAGTTGTATTTAAAAATGTTTGTTATACAATAGATGATCGAATCAAATTTGGTGATGAATTGTTCACAGTTCCACCTACAATTTGTTTTTTGTGAAAATGTTTTTCAGAATGCAACAAAATAAACATGATAGATATTCCATTACGATTAACTTGAATAAGTGTTAATTGTTTTGCATACTATTCATCGTTAAAATAATGTAACAATACATCCTCTTGTATACTCATTACCATCACATTATTTTTTCGTATTGTACATCACTCTCATCGGTTGTATTGCCAGATACAACAAAATCTTTTGGAGAATTCTGTTTTGGGTACTGTTTTTCACTTTCAGAAATTAAGATCCCCAAAAGTATTACAAATATTGGGAAACTGTGTTTTTACAATTGTTTTACACTCTCAATAATTGAAATTGATAAAGAAGCACAAATTAAAGTTATCGATCAAGAAACGTTTTGGAAATGCACTTCACTTCTTTCCTTTTGTATTCCTCAAAACGTCAATTCGATTGGATTTGGGTGCTTTCCAATAAGTAGTATGTTAACTTCAATTTTAATTTTTAACGAATTTAGATTATATTGATAATAATTGCTTTTATGGTTGTAGAGCTCTTCATAACGTCACATTGTCAAATACATTAACAAAAATAAATAATGGAATATTTGGATCATGCTCACAATTATCATGTATTGATATTCCACAATGTGTTGTTGAACTTTGCCCGTCATGTTTTGAGAATTGTTCGTCTCTCGTCAACTTTAAAATACCAGATTGTGTGACGTCTATCGGACATCATTTTTTGCATGTTGCACCACTTTAAATAACGAAGGTTTGCCTATTAATGTTAAAGTTATCGACAGTGGCGTTTTTATGAATTGTTGTTCTTTAAGTAAAATTGAAATTCCAAGCTGTGTTTCGAAAATCAACGATTACTCTTTTAATAATTGTAATTCACTTACATCTATTGTTCTTCCAGTTGGTCTTATATGTTTGAACAAATCATGTTTTAAAAACTGTTACAATCTTGTTAAAATTGAAATGGATGAGAAATTGGAGTCAATTGGAACCTCATGTTTTGAAAATTGTAATTCTTTGAAATCAGTTATAATGCCCAAAACAGTCACTTTTATTGGGAAGACGTGTTTTAAAATTGCATCAGTTTGAGTATTGTTAATATTAATTACACATATGTTGAAATGTGCCAAAAATTGTTTTCAAGATTGTTGTTTTTTATGTTTAATTAACTTTAATTTTAATGAGTTAAACAAATTGAAGGCGAATTGTATTGGTGGATGTGTTTCTTTATTTAAACAATCAGACTTACAAACAATTATTTTAATTTTTGTTTTTGATTTGTTTATAAATTTTAAAAATATAATTCAAATAATATTTTTTATCAAAACAATTAAAAAATAAGTTTATAAACTGTGTTGATAAAATAACTGAAAATTATATAAAATAGTTTGTTTTGTAACAACTAAATTAAAACATCAAAATAACAAAGGGTGTTGTATAGTATCAAGTTGTCATCAAAACAAAAAACCAGATAAAGTTTATTTTGAAAAAACTTGCTGATATTACGATATATTCCTGTTATCGTACGATAATTATTGAACGGTATTGGTATTTTATAAAGTTAAGTCTGTACTTTCGATTATTTTTTTTAATAAAAATAAAAAATAAATACAGACTTTTAAACTACAGTTTATTTATAACTTCTATAATTATAATATTTAAATAAAAATTTAGACGTATGATTTTTAAAATGAATTTCTATTAGAAAGATTCGATACTATAAAAGGCGCTGAATAATACACATTTCTGTATTATTTAGTATTGTCGAGTAAATCATTAAAGTTGACCAATATCATCATTTTGAAAAAACAACTTTTTGATAAACTCACTCTAAAATAGTTTAACAGTGATTTACAAAATAATAAAATAATTCAAACAACAAAACATTGATTGTTTATTGTTTTATATTTTTAGTTGTTACTTTTTTGAGCCAAGACTATTTTGATTGCTTCATTAAACACATTTTCCAAGTTTACTTGACTCAAAGCAGAGCATTCAATGTATCTGTAAGCTCCAATACTTTTTGCAGCATCCAACCCTTCTTCTGTTGTTATTACATGTGTTGCTTTTGTAGTGAGTTTGTTGATGGTGTTCTTGTCATATTTTAAATCAAGTTTTGTACCAACAAGCAGACATGGCACGTTTGGGAAGTTGTAAGCAACTTCTGGTTTCCACTTTGTGACTATGTTGTCGAGTGATGTGTGTGATACCAACGAAAAGCACAGTACAAACACGTCTGTATTTTGATATATGAGTCGGTTTATTCTGTCATAGTCTGTATACTTTGCAAAGTCACACAACTTTAAATCGACAGGTGTCTTTTCAATTAAGACTATTTTACTGAAGTCAATAATGCATGTTGGTATATATTCATCTGGGAATACATCTGTTGTGTATGTGACAATTAGAGATGTCTTTCCAACACCACCATCGCCAAGAACAGTGCATTTGATTGTTTTCATTGAATTGGATTTTCTGATTATTGAGAAAGATCAACACAAAACACGTTTTATAAATAGAATAATTAAATTAATAGTAAAATTGTGATTTGATATAGTATGCTCTATTTAAGTAAACGGGAAGATGGTGTTTGGTAAATAGATACATCAGTAAATGACATTAAAACAATAGAACCGGTTTAAATTAACAGTTGTTTGATTACAATGATACCATTAAAATACAACATTAAAAATAACAATACCAACACGAAATTATTTCTTAGGTGCAACAAACAAACCATTTTGGAGTCTGTTTTTGTCGATTGCCTTTTGTGCGTCTTCTTTATTGTAAAAACCGACAAAGGCGATTTTAGAGTTGTCTTTTCTGTTGACGACGTTGAGTGTCATGATTCTCCCAAAGTGACCGAGTGCTTCAGCAACGGCAGCACCGTTGTCGTTATCTTTGACATTGCCGACATAGACAGTCTTGTCGTCTTGTGCTTTGATTTTCTTTGATTTTTTGAAAGCGAGTGCCATGAATCTGTTTTCGTGGAATTTTGTGAATAAAATTTGGTTGAATGTTGTTTCAAGCACAATTTGTTCGAAGTCTGCGACGACATACACTTTTGCTGCATTTCCAAATCCAACGACATTGACGCCATTCTTCATATTGACGACTATTTGCATTGTGTTGTACTTCTCATACTTTGTGTTATCTTCACTCGTTGCAGTTGAACTGTTTTTTGACGACTTTGTGTTGTTTTTTGCGTTCAAGAAGTCGACAATGCCAAAGATCTCTTCCTTCTCGCAATTCACAAAAATTCGTGTTTTTCGCAGTTTCTCAAGAAATGATGGTGTTCGGATGTTCTGTGCAAAAACACTGAAAATTTCGCCATTGATGTCATCGAGTCGCCACTCCTTTGGAAATGCACACAGCAACTCACTGGTGATGGCAGACTCACACACCTCCTTCAAGTCACTCTCTACTATATACACCCGACTTGCCGTGACGGGACACCTTTCACCAAACACATTGCTGACAGACAGACAGCTGTAACACCTCTCAGCATCACTTCTCGTGTTGTACGCAACATGAAGAACTCGCCTGTTGTGTTTAATTGCGACTTTTTCATGAAAACTGACGACACACCCAAATGACGCAAAATAGTCGAACAACTCTCGTGTGATGGCAACTTGTGGAAGAACAACACGAAGACCAAATCCGATCTGTTCACTTCGAAATTGTGGAGGAGTGACAAATAAATCATTACAACGACGTTGCACCTGTGCGGAAAGCCGTTTGTCAAGAAGAACACTAAACGACGCGTTGGCAAGACTACTCACAACAACACTGAACTGCATGAAGTAATCAACTATCTCCTTTGTGAGTACACAATTGGTGAATATAATGTACTCCAATGCACTGCGATGGACACTTCTATACAATGGACACATCGTGAAGACTTGAAGTGTTGGCGCTGTCATGATCGTTTGAAGGTCACTCAGAGTCGTTGTAAAAACAGCGCCATGCGTCATCAAAACTACACAACTGCGGTGAACACACAGCTCACTCAGTGCATTTTCAAGAAGTGTCACGTTTGCAGCTGTCTTCTCAAAGTCGCGGACATACACATTGATGTATTCGTCACACCCCATCTATTTTATTTGTTTTATTTTATTGATTTATTTATTAATTCAAGTTTAGATTTATTAGATAGTATAATATTTTTATAGTATATATAATAGTATATAAATGTAAATAAATCATTGGTTCATTTTTATATTTTAATAATTTTATAATAAATTTTATAATAAATTATAATAATTTTATTAAATTATTAAAAACTTTTTATATTTTTCATTTCAATGATGCAAAACTTTCATTTTGAATTATTATACTAATTGTGTTATTTTTCATCTTTGATAGAACATAATAATAAATTATAATATAACATATAACAACTTTGACTTCATCTTGGAAACCCCCGTTTGATGTGCTTTTTGTTGTTTGTTTTTCTCAAGTGAACTTTGAATTGTTTTGATTTCACTTTTTGTGTTTGTGTTGTCTTCAAAACAATTCCAACACCTTCTATTGAAAGCTGTTGTGTGATCCAATACATTCGACATCTCATGTATTCAACTCCAAATGTTTTATCATTGTCTTTTGTGTTGTCATTTGAAATTCTGTTTTCATTTGTAATACTCTTTGATACAACTTGTAAAAGACGTTTCATATCACGATAACACATCGACACGGCAATTTTCAAAAACGTGTTGGTTGACTTCCCTTCTACAAATGTGGTCATGAAGAAATCACAAATTGAGAACAGCCGCATTGCACTTTTTCTCATTACATTAAACATGTTAACATCTTCATTTCTGTCTGCGTGAATATCAACTTTGTTAGTTGTGTTGTTTTGTGTTATTTTCAAGTTGTTTAAATAATCGTTATAATTGCTATTAAACTCGTGGAAGTGCACAACATATTGTGAGTAAATTGTGTACAAACACTGCACTTCTTTGCTTTCCATTGCAAATGTTGTGTTCTTTTCACATTCACACAACTTCCATTTTGACACTTTGATGTGTTTGAACAGTTTGTAGTTTGTTTGTGTTGCAATGTAATGTGAAAGGAGAAGTGCTTTCACTCTGTTGTCATTGGTACCTCGCATCTTCTGCTTTACAACCCGCAACACAATATCACCATGACCTCTCACACAACATTCACATATTTCATTGATAAGAGATGAAGCCACAAATGTTGTGCTGAAATATTTTCTCAACATTCGTAACACATCAACAAGAATCTTCATCTGATTGGTCAATGTCAAGTTCTTTGTTAATATTTGAATATTATAAATCTTTGATACAACATTTAATAAACACAAAACACAAATCCATTTGTTGTTATTGTTGACTTGACAAATTGAAATGTTATTCGTTCTATTTTGGTGATATTGCATGTCTCAATGTTTTCGATTCAATGCAAATTGCCCTCTCAACCTTCTTGATGAATTATGTTATGTTGCTATTTGTCTTCGTTTGTTATTTTAACAACATTTGTTGAAAGAATGAACCAACAACAACAAAACAATTTCATTTTTCGCACAAAAAGTGATGGACTGCCATTTCATGTTTTTCTTTGTTATTTTCAAATTTTACACTTGAAACAAAATTGTTGCATGTTGTTGACTTTGAAAACGATGAACCCGCGGCAACAGCACTGCAAGTGACCAATCGAAATTGGTTCATCCAAAACAAACAGCAAACCACACGAAGTGCTGTCAAACTTAAAAGCAAACAAACCAAACAAGTCCAACATTTGTACAATGCTTCTTTTGACACTTTTGCTGTTTGCACTCAATGCACATGGTCTCTACATCATGTCAAGCGATTTAACAGTAGAATTCCACGCATCACTTGTTGATAGGTGTTACAAAGGAAGACAACACTACTACAAGTACACACTCTCTCGTGACTGGAAGACTGCACACAAACACACAGGCGACTCATGCACAACACTCACACACGACACTACACTGACATCTGGCTTTATTGTGAGAGAAAGATTGCCAGTGTTCTCAACATCAAAGACTTATTACTACAACAGTGACAGATGTCTTGCCGAACATCTTGCACTCCCAGAAACACTGTACATCCCAGTTGGTTGCATCAAACACCACAGAGAGTCTTTCAGACAAGTCACCGATGGTGTACACACCATCAAAAGGTGGTACAACAACGAAAAATGTGCTGGAACATCAGCCAGAAGGGAAAATTATTTCCTCCATCACTGCTACCAAGACAACTCTGGGTCGTCTTACATCTACGAGCCATTCACATCAATGGGACCATCTATTGCATCCCATGCTGGTGCATCACCATCCACATCAACTGCTTCATCTTAATAACTGATTTGTTGTGTTCTGTTATTTTTTTGATTGTTTTAAATGGTGTCACATGTGTAGATGATCAACAAGTATGTTGTCTTGCTGTTCTATATTTAATATATTATAATCAATTAAAAAACTATACATAATAATAATTCAACTCATTGCAAATCTAATAACATTTATACAACATTTTGAACAAAACAAATCACATCGTATTTATATCGTAACTATTTTAAGAGTTAATTACACTGGAACTAGCACTTCGACACTTGTTACAAACAACTATAATAACCATATTAATTTATAGAATAAAACAAAACTATTAAAAAACTATTTCATAATGATGGTTATATACTAGTTATATTAATTAATCTCCATTGTACTTCTGTTATGAAAAATGTAGTATATAAACTAATAAGAACTAGTATGATCTCCACAAAACCAACAAATGGAAATGAATTACTTTCATTCACATTTGCTATTTCACAGTTTTTGTGATCTTTTGAGTTACCAGTACAATTCTTTTCTCGTTTTTTGTTCCAGAAAACAGAATTAAAAATTGATACGACCAATCAAAACACACAAAAACGTCCACATATTAATATTACTATATAAACATTACAACAAACTCAGTCACCAAATGAAACAAATCACTTCACTTGCTGAGTTCAACGCCGTTCTCAAAGAACACAAACAAGTTGCTGTCAAATTCTATGCGACGTGGTGCGGTGCGTGCAATGCGACTACTCAATACTACAACGACCTCGAGAAGGAGCTCCCCAATCTCTTCTTTGTTGCTGTTGATGTCGACAAAGTACGAGATGTCTGCCAACACTATGACATAGAAAAGATGCCAACTTTCATCTCCTTTGTCGATGGGCAGAAAAAGGGAGAGTACACCGGGACTGTCAAAGACAACATCAAGAATCTCTTCTTGTAATTCACAAGTCACTTCTTAATGTTAATTTACTATAATTTACTATAACATACTATAATATACTATAATATACTATAATATACTATAATATACTATAATTTACTATAATTTACTATAATTTACTATAATTTACTATAATTTACTATATTATAATTAATAATTATAATTTCATACAATTTACTATATTTTACTATACTATTTTAACCAACATAATAAGACTCAGCGAAAAAGTTGACTGGTTGCTTATTACCGAAAGTGATGGCGAGGAGTGGGAGGCAGTATGAGTACTCCCAATTGAATGGATTATTTACAACATAACACATGCTTTGTTCGATGAACAGACTTTTATCGGAAGGTCTGAGGACATTAGCCAATATGAGGTGTGAGTCCCCTTGGAAATAACTGACAGAGATGGATGGGTCAGCAACAAAGTACTCGCCAACACCCAGAGCCTGCTCACATCGCCATTTTGTGTCGAACCCCTCCATACAGATCCCATTGATGGCAACATCAGTGCTGCCATGCCAACAGAAGAACCCGTCTGTGTCGATATCACCAAATTTGACCATTTCCTTTGCAAATAGAACTCGCTCCATTGCAGCGCAGTTATCGAGTAAGTAGCTGTTGAATTGAGTTTTGATAAGACAAATTTTTACTTTGGTGGGATGACTGGAAACATAGTAAACGAGAACTGAAGATCCAACTTCACAGAGTCTAACAGGGACAACTCCATCAAGTGTTCATATTCCTCCCAATGTGTGTTGTTGTGTCAAAGTTATTGAAATCGATCAGCCAGTGATATGGATTGTCATCCACAGTAGTAATAACAAAACCAAGTTCTTTGCTGTGGAGAAACGACTCGATGATGTCTGCCTTCAAGTTGTTGTAAGCAACTTCTGTGTCAAACAAAAAGACAACTTGTGAAGTTCTTCTAATCCCCGCTCGCCACTTGTCAAGGCGGTCTGAGAGCTGCTTCTTCTGGTAGGAGATGTCCTTTGAGAGTGTCTGCAGCAGTGTCTTCTCAACATGCAAAAATGTTGCAAGTTGGTTTAAAGCGTCAGTCAGCCAATGTCGCGGGGTGAGTTGCCACGTCGTCACATAATGAGTAACAACACTGTTGTATTTCTTACCAGTGAGTGTCAGATTGTATTGTGGTGTTTGGATGTATATACAGAAGCTCAAATTCCTAGTCATCAGGAACGTAGATCATGTACAATGTGTGTGTAGTGTTGTTGTAATCCAAAAGACAGAAGTCTGGGTTGGTCTTACACAATACAGTGCATTCGTCTTTTATTTAATTCATTCAATTTTTGCTCACCAAGTTATTCGTTGAATTAATAAGTCTAAATTCATTTTATTCATCTTGAGTTGTTATATTCATGTTGTGTTCAGATGCCAAATAATAAGTATCAGTGCTATTTCTAATTTAAGACAAATACTATAATTAATTATTATTATCTAATTATATTTACAATAAAAAAAATTACTAAAGTCAATTGTATTTATATTATTCATTTGTTATATAATAAATAACTCAAATTTGAGTTTGCAAGTAGATTTTTATTCATTCATTTGAATAATAATAAAGAAAATATGAAATTCTTGAATGTCACCTTTACTTTTAATTGTTTAAAATATACAACAAAAATGAATTGAACAACAATATTTGGTATTAGAATGAAAACATAATATTGACTGTGTTTCTTTTTGATAATATGTCAGTATTTGATTATCAATAACTGAATACATAGTTTAACGATATATTTTTGATGATTTTAATAAAAATAATGATCACCTTCTATTTGATATTTATAATGATCAAATAATATTAAAAAATGAAATATAATCTTTCAGTTATACGACAATAAAAAACAGTTGTATAACAAGTCTATTTAATGTTAATTCAATTTCAAATAACTTATTATTTAATTAAATATCAATTTTTATAACAAGTGATTGTTATTATATCACCATCAATTTAAAAGAGTGACATAAATATTATTATAAAACAACACAAAATCAACAACTCTACTTTTTTAAATGAATGATTTATAAAGTCACGAACACGGGGATCATAGTGAGTAATATAAAGCACGTTGCGAATAGTCCGAATGAAATCCACCCAACGACATTGACTGCTTTGTTTTTAGTTTTTCTTGAGATGATGAAAGCAACGAGCCATGGGAAGAGTAATAAGAAACCAAGTCCAAACATGAGGAAGACCAGATTGGTTGCCCTCTTCTCATCAACACCACTTGGTGTTTGGCAGTACGTAGGTTGTGCCATCATCAGGGGTTGGTTTACCGTTGGTTGCACGTATTGTGGTGTTTGTTGGTAGTAACTTGGTTGTGGGGGATACTGTTGTTGTGTGTTATTTTGTTGTTGTATATATGGCTGTTGTGAATATCCATTATATTGTGGTTGTTGTGGATATGTTGCTGGTAATGTTTGATTTGAGTAAACTTGTTGTTGGTATTCAGGTGGCGGGAGAACACTATAATTTTGGTCAGCCATCATTTCAAGTTTGACTTCATTATCAGTTTTCCATTCAAAAATTTCTTTATTATTATAAAACTAAAATTACAGAATAATTTATAAGACTGTAATTTTGTTTTTAATTTTAATTCTGTTTTGTGTTAATTAATTTATTCTCATAACATTTTTGTAATTCTAGTTTGATTTTATCGGAACACAAAGTGGAGTTTCTGATATAAAATTGAGTTCTATGTTTTTTTTTTGTTCCGTTAAAATTAAATAACATTATCAAAACATCTAGTTTTATCGGCAATAACATTACCAATACCATTCATTTTACATTTAAATTATGCACTTTATCAACCGATAAAACATGAGTTTACTTAATTCTACCACACCAAGAAAACACAACAAAATTTGAATTTATTCGACAGACCCACTTAGGCTCTGACTTCTGCTTTTACTTCCCGCCTTACTTCCACTACCACTTCTGCTATCGACTGAGTCATTTTTCTCGACAGCAGTAACAACTTCGGGTGGTCTGTCTTCACTCTTCTGTCCTTTAAACCCAGTCCAGTCGAATTTGCCATCAAACACGATTCCCTCTCTCTTCGCTATTTTCCAGAACAACATACGCAGTTGTAAATAGTCCGGCGTTTGGTCAAAGCTCAGTTTTTTGCACGTGTCCAAATAAGTTGCAAACTCCTCAGGTAATCCTTCACACAACTCACTCAATGGCGTGTTCTCTTTCTTCTGCAACACAAGTGCATTCTTATCCCCCTTTTTGCCTTTGATTCCTTGCCACGGCAAACTCCCCTTCATGAAGTAGACGAACATATATCCGAGTGCCTCCAAATCGTCTCGTCGACTTTGTTCTCTTCCTTTGTGATTATTAATAGAGGCGTAACGGACTGTTCCCACAAAAGCCTTTTCTTCAGCATATTTGATGTGTTTCATCGTCTTATTATCTCTATATTTCTTCGATAATCCAAAATCAATGACATACACCGTGTTCGACATCTCCTTCATCCCCATCACAAAGTTGTCCGGCTTGATATCTCTGTGAATAAAAAACCGGTCGTGGACCTCTTGGATTCTTTTAATACACTGGTCCGCCAACATCAGTGTTGTCTTCAGTGTAAACTTCCTCCCACAATACGTAAATAAGTCCTCTAAGGAAGGACCAAGTAACTCCATCACCATCAAATTCCACTCATCTTGCATACCCCACCACTTCACTGTAGGTATCCCTACACTCTTGGTTCCAGTCTCCCCATTCTCCATGAGAATCTTATACAAATTGTACTCATACCGAAGCTGTGGGCATCGAGCTTTCGTCGACTCCATCTTGATCGCTACCTCCTCGTCTTCATTAAATGTGTTCACACCTAAGTAGATATCACCAAAGGACCCACTGCCGAGCTTCTTGACCAGTTTGTACCGATTCGCTATTTTCATGTCCATCATCGCGAAATTTTTTTAATCGATTTCAAGTTTTCGTGGGTGATGGGAAATTTTTTTAAAAAATTTTTAATATTTTTTAATTGGTTCGAATCATTAAAAAAGTTAGAGTGGAAAAGAATTTAAGTTTTCTTTTATTGGCGAATGGCACTTTTTTGAATGTATCATACTGTTTGTCGTTATATAACAAATCCAATAACACACCAAATAATATTTGGAGAATAGTTTATTTATATTATATATTTACTATACCAGTTTGATTTAATCGATGGTGTAATTGTAAATTTGTTTTTAACGAGTCTATCATATTATTTTGATATACATTTTGTTAAGATCAAAATATTTATAATTGTTAATCGTTGTTTTAATTATTTTAATGTTGGAAATTGACGTTGGATATCAAAACAACTACAGTTAGACAAGTTTGCCTTAAATGGAATAGTTTGACTTAAATGGTCCATGTTAATGGTTTAAAAACCAATTATTATAGTAAACAGTGGGTTAAACTAGAAAAAAATATAATGGTTAAATTGAATAGTATTTAAATTATTATTAATTCTATTGTTTTATGTTACACTCTGATCTTGAAAAATAAAACCAAAACACATGTTAAGTATTGTTTTATATGTTTTAACGTGTTTGTCTCGTTGAGTTCAAACGCGCCAAAACATGTGCCGCCTCATTCGGAAACGTTTGTGTTACTTTATATTTATTTTAATATGATAAATCAGCAGTATTTCCTATCGCGATGGAAGAATACTGCTTTTAACTTAATTAAATAATAATATCCATAAAAACGAATTCAACGCAAGGAAAAACTGCCAAACCTCCCAAGAGTGTGATTTATTAAGAATCATCGCTTGATTTTGGCCAATAAAAAGTGGACCCACTCTTTAAAGAGCATGTCTATCTTGTTTTTGGTTTGTTCTTAAGAAATGTTCAAATAATAGAGAAAAACAAAAATAATTACACACTCTAGGGAAATTAGACTGTATTTATAATTGAATTTGAAATGTTATGGTTACTTTATTTGACAAATTTTGATAAAACTTTATTGTTTGTGATCACATTAAAATGTTGGTGATGATCATGATCGTGTGATAGTTTTTAATTATCTTTACTTTTTTCATTGCTTTCTTATTCTTTATGTTGTGTGTTTGGGTTTTTGGCTTGCTTTTAATTATTCAATTTTTTATATAAACTTGATAATAAAAAAGCAATTAATTAGTTCTGGTTATAGTTCAAATTTTTATTATAATTAAATTATAATTTTTACCATTTAACCCAAACTTGTCGTTTAAGTCAAACTTGTCATACTGTAAGTTTTAATTCAAACAACTGAAATTTTAAAGTAAACTTTGTTTTATATTTTATCATAGGTGGAAACAATAATTTATAATACAATTATTTATAAAGTATAGTTTTAATATGTTTAATGATGAAGAAAAATTATTATCATTTTTGTAATAAATATGCTTTGTTTAACAAGTGAAAATAATGTAAATAATATAATAATTTGTGACATTTATTGTTCAAAGTTGAAATAAACAAAACCCAAAACTTAATGTTTCAGTAGGTAATATTATTAACGTGTTATTATAAATTTGATGTTAATTTTATTAGTCAATATTATATTTCAAACATTCTTGATGTTTAATTTATTTTATCATTTATAAAGAGTTCAAGATGTTGATCATTACAAAACAATGATAATATTATATATTTCAATTAATTCCTGTTTTTATTATAATTCAAAAACTGAATTGTTATTTATACAATAAGTAACTTCATCATTAATTACATGTTTTTATTGATATACTCATAATCAAGAAGTCGAAACATAAAATCGCTGTTTTTTATACCTTGTTATTCTCTTATAAACTTTCATATTATTAAAAAAAAAACTTTAAACTAATACAAGAAGTCCGATTATAAATGTATTTAATATATAAAACTTAATATTAACTTTTTTAAGTGTTATAGAAATTTTTAGTTATTTGGAATTTTTAAAAAAAATGGTTAATAAATACGAAAGTAGAAACCCTACAATTTTTATCAAATTAATACTCAGGAATTTATTGTTTTCTTTACATTTTGTATTTTCTGATTTTTATGGCGGAATTCAAACACACCAATGGAGATTGAGGAAGTGGACGCTTATACATTTTTATCAACACTCACACCGAACATTGACACTTCATTTATAACCCTCAAAAACGCAATGTCCCTTCACCAAAAAACACCGAAACTTATCGTTGTATCAAGTTTTACTACCGACAAACTCAACGAGGAAATATCTGCATTAAACGACGCGTTTGATAAGTCGAAAGTGAGTGAACAGATCTGCAAAGACTTTTTGAAAGAAATATCAAAGGTTCTATCTACGTTACTTGATTTTGTCTCCTTATTAAAATCAGTCAAAAAACAGTGTGACTCTGAATTTACAAGTATACAGAATTATCAGAACCAAACGCTTCAACGAATAATAGAAAAAGAAAAATTTAGATGTGACCAAGAGCTCTCAAAAAACACATTTAGGAAGACACAACTTCTCAACGAATTTGCCGAACGAGAGAAAGAACTACTCTCAAAGATGACATCTCCTCTTATTGAGAAAATAGCGCGGAAAACCATCTCACGCCACTCAACTGAATTTTCAAAAAGTCTTGTCACTGTGAAACACGAGTGTACAGAAGAAGAAGAACTTCACTCCTCACAAATCACTGAAACCACATGTGATATTTTAGAAGATGATAATGAAGATGTCGTTTTAACACAGATGACACCAAAAAGTTTCCAACCGACACTCAAACAGTCGAAACCGCTGATTAAGTCTGACGCCGCGCATATTAAAAAAACGCCGACATTAAAAAAAGTGAAAAAAGACGGCAAAGCCAAAGAAAATAAAATGGACACGACGACAAAACTGATTCGAACGCAAATTGTCAAGCCCAAAAATAATTTAAAACTTTCTTCAAGTCAAACCAGTGAGGAGGAGCTTTATTCAGAAAACGATTCAAAAAAATCAACCGAGTCGTCTTCATCACCACCAGAAGACAAAAACGACAAGAAAGAGAAGAAAAAGAGTGAAAAGCTGTCGACCCATTCAGTGCTGTCTACAGACTTTTTAAGTGCCAAAGAACAAGACTCCCTTCACAAATGGACAAAGAGAGAAATCGGGCAAGTTGCCTTTGACTCGACTGTCGATCCGATCTCGCCGGGGTCTTGTTTCATCGCAAAGGAACTTGCAAAGTGCAACGGGTTCATCGTCGTCGCGGACGTGGACAGCACCACTCGCTTTGGGTTTTGTTTCTTTGAAAAAGTTGGACCTGATAATTTACACGTCAGCGATAAAAAGGGATTCATCTTTGTAATGACAGAAGACGGTGGTGATACACCTCGTAAAGTCGTGTTGAACAAGAAGAAAGGAATCACAATGGAAATTGCACTGAAGGGAAGTCCAAAGACTTTTGACGTTGATGAAGGAACACTTTTTATTGGGAGAAAGAGAGTCGGAATGATGAAGGGAAGTCGAACGTTTGGGGTCGGGGTCAATGAAAGTAAGACCGAAATAATTGAAAAGAAGAAGATTATTATTACTAGAGTAGTCGTGTATGCTATGGGGGAGAAATTGTGACCAATTTTTGAAAGAAAATGAATTGATTTTGAATGGCCATTTAATAATTTAAATATTAATAATATAATAATAAAATATAATATATAATATATAGGAATACATTAATATTTGGATATTTGTATTAATAATTAGTTTTTAATCACTATACTACATTGTTATGGATATTTCTTTTCGAAATAAATCTCAAGGTGTTAATGATCTTCTTCAAAAATAAACTTATTTGATATTTTTTGATTCGATATTCAATACACTATCTTTTCTTTTTTTTAAAAATCTTCAATAATTTCAGTAAAACCTCTGATTAGTAGATAAAACAAAAAAATAGAACCCCTCAATCGTTGTTATGATATTATTTTTTCTTTTCCCCTTGATAAGTGTTTTTAATTTTTATTAGTTGAAACGTCTTTTAATATGAAACCCACAACATTGAGAGGTTTTACTGCACTCAATTTATTATGATTAAAATTAAATAAACAAATTAATATTTTTATATATTGAAACAAAAATCATTCAAGTTACTTCGCTTAACACGGTTTTGCCATTGTCAGTAAATCCTTTTAACTTCAATAATTCGTTTTTATCTTTACTTACAAAAACTAGAGAAGACAATGGATGTCTCACTCCAACACTCATAAAAACTTCTTTGTTGACAACCAAATCGTCTCCACGTCTCGACAAAAATTGATGTTTTAAATAATGCACAACAAAAGTCATTTGAGGTGTTGTAATGACTTCTCCGTCTCGAATTCCACGTCGTATTTTAACGATAAACACTTCTTCAGTGTTGTCATTTGTGATCACACTCACCACTTTGTCACACCCACAATACCCTTCTTCTATTGTGATATAAACATCTACACTTTTTGAAATCGATTTATCGACAATTTTTCTATCATTTTCAACTTTTTCGACATTTTCAAAAAAGTCGAAATCTGGTCGACTTTCAGCTTGAAAATTTTGAAAATGTGCCAAACTTATATTTCCATCAATTGAAGAGCCATTGGAGTTGCCAAAGTCAACTTCGTTTTGTTTGAGTTGAGCTGTAAACAATTTGAATTTTTCAAAAAGCAAAAATTCGTCAAGTTCCTTTGGATGTGTTTGTTGTGCTGTTTTATATTGATAGAGGTGGTCATTAATATTAAAATATTGATCTACTAAACTTTGGGAAGACAACTTAAAACAACTCATCATAAAAATAAGAGTTTTAGTTTAAATATTTAATTGGTGTAAATTGTTCAATAAATGAAACTTTTTTATTTTGAAATCTTATTATTATTATATTAATATCCAAATTTTAAAAACTTTAATAAAAACAACACCATTTATTTAAAACACACAAACCGTCATATACATATATTTTAAATATATATTTATATCAGTCACACAATTTGTTTTTGTTGTTAAACAAGACACATAGTGTTAATAATATAAACAAATTTCAATTTTTTAAATATTAACTGTTATACAATTTAGCAAAGATCAAAATAAATTAATAATCGAATTTATTTTTATACTTTTTTCAATTAAGATCAAAATGTTGAAAATAGAATCTTTTCAGTTGTTTCTTTTAGTACAAAATATATCACTTTTATATATTTATTACAATTTAAGGCAGCTTTCTATAAACACCTTTTACTTTAATTCATTCAACAAAGAAATGAGTCAGAGCATTTTATCGCACAAATCACTTAAAAAAATCGTGTTGTATTTTTAGTACAATTTCTAGATATTATTGTTGAGTCAATTTTACATCCAGAAGTAAGACCTGTTTCATTTTTATTGTTAATATAGACAACTATCGTTTAACAAATACTAACACCACACTTTTCTATTTTGATACAGTCAAAAGACTCACACAAAATGTGAACATCTTTTTCACATTTTGTCTTAAGAAACCCAAAATTTTAATGTGATTTCGCAAAAAATTAGAAGTTGTAATTGTGAAGAAAAAGATGTGTTTCATGTCATTGCAAATAAAGCAGAAAACACTGAATTGGTGAAGAAGTATATAAACTCTAATTTGACTCAAAATTTGTGTATTTGTGATGTTGGACAGACTAAAAACTTAGATGGAGGATTTAATGATGATATTTTGACGGAAATCTCTGCAAATTATTTTGAGTTTGAAACCATCAAAGAACTCGTTTTCACTCATGTTAAATTAAATAATTTTGTGTTACTCAAAAACATAATTAAATTAATATTAAATACAGTGTGCGGAACTCTGGAGATGTCAAAAAACAATTTGGAACAATTTGTTGCAATAACTTGTAAACTCGAGAGTCTTATTTTTAATGAAAAAATTATAAAGAAGTTTCAATTGAAAATTATGGTGTTTTTGTTGTACATGATAATAGAAAGTACAACAATATATTCTTCATTGATTTGGATATATCTAAGTCCTATAGAGTGAAACAATGCGGTGCTACAAAATACACAAAATTTATTGTTATTCAAAATAACAAACAAATCATAGAGTTCGATGCTAAAGAAGTCTCTTTTAATAACAAATACAAAACTATTTATATAGTAACACCAAAAGGAGTTGGCAAACATTTAAAAAAATCAAATCACAAGTTTGTCAGTGAGTGATGACTATTTTCATCAACCAGAAAGAAAAATAGTGGAAATCCGTTTACATCTTGGGAGTTTAAATAATTTTTTTTTCGCTTATATACAAGTCAAAGAAATTGTATTTGAAAAAATCACAGTAGTCGATCTAATGAATTGTGAAATTGAAAATATCAAAGAAACATACACAAAATTACTGAAAGTTAACAATTCTAGAATTGGTATTAATAAAATCGCACAAATTGACGATACAAAAAATATCATAACAAATTGATTGAAATTGTTTTATTTTTTTAATATACTGTTTTATAATAAAAAATAAATTAATTATAATACATTTATAATACATTTATAATATAATTGATTAATAGTTATTATACTATACAGTATGGTTCTTATATTATAACGTTTTATTTTTTATATTAATGCGAAATTAAATTATTTTAATTGTAT
>NW_004443664.1:95181-108169 GCF_000330505.1 Entamoeba invadens IP1 | reverse complement strand
CCAAATGAAATGGTTTTCAAATAATAAAGTTTCATCTATAATATATACACAAGTTTATTTCAAGTTTTTTTAGCCACTTATATTACACAACAGACTTCTTGAAATTTTAACTTTACTTTTATTTGAATTGGGTTTTGAATTTAAAAATAAATAATTAAATATAATTTCAAGAGAAAAACAAATAAAGAAGTGACGTGTCGACATTATATAAAGAATACCACATATTGGTAATCGTTCAAATGTCGTGGGACGGTTACACAGCTTCAATGATTGGTGCAGGCAAAGGCCATGGTGGAATCATTCTTGCTACCAATGGAGCAATCATGTCACAAGTTGGCTTGACAATCCAACAAGCAGAAGCAACAACCATTGCAAATGCGATCATGTCTGGAAATATCGCAGACTTCCAGTCAAAGGGACTTCACATTGGTGGTGTCAAATACACCGTCACAAGAGCTGACAAAGACGAGGGAACTGTCTTTGGCAAGGCTGGTGCTGCTGGTGTTTCTATTTACAAGGGAATCAAAGTCATTTTGATTGGATACTTCAAAGACGCATCTGTATCTGCTGGACAGAACTCAGACGCAGTCTACAAACTCAAAGATTACATGGGACAATCCGGCTATTAAAGTAATTCACTTCTTCATCATTACTTATTTTGTTTTATATAATAAAGTCAATCAATATATAATTAAAACTCATTTAAAAGATTAAAATTGTTATTAAAACCTTTTATAATGTAAATTAATGAATTTAATTTATTTTAAATTATTAAACAATCATAAAAGCTATTTTTTGAGGGATTTAAGACAATTTTTATGGGTTTTTACCATACATGTAATTTATTTTTCTATGTTTTTAATTGTTTGATACGCGTTTTAATTATATTGTTACCAGTTCTATGTAATTCATTGTGTGTTTTCGACTTTAAATAATTATTATCAGCCCAAGTATTTTGATGAATCTTCAAAGTTAAGTTAACAATATAACCATAAAATTTAAAATAGTGAATGACTTTTAATCAAGAATTTCTTACAATTGTTTACAAAGACGAATTTGAGAATATTTAAAGACCGAATAACTGTGAATATTAAAATGTCCAAACTTTCTAGTTATCACATCATGAGAGTCTCAAAGTACTTCATGGCTATTACAGACTTTATTAATTTAAAATTGGTGTGCAAGAAGTTTAGTGGTAATATGGAAAAGTTCCAATTCAACCCAATTCCGTTGGATTGAAAAACACTTGGATACTTCCCAAACATCGAGACACTTCATTTATGGAGTAAAAGAAATGGGAATTTTGGCAATGGATTTCTGATCAACACAAAAGAATATGAAAACCGTGAGAACAAAAATGTTTTATTAAAAGAGTTTCGTTGTATTGTTGTGTGGTTCTATGTTGATTATGAAACTGTCAACAAAAACAAACGTCGAAACATCAAGTTTAAAAAAGTTTGTTACACTAAAAATGATAGAGAGAAATTTGGTGATAACATACCATTAGGTGTGACAATAATTGATTATAAATGTTTCTATGAATGTAAAAGTCTAAGAAGTGTTACAATACCATCGAGTGTCACGTTTATTGGTGATGAACGTTTCCCATCAAACATTATAATTCATCGGAATTAATTTACTTACCTTTGCTGAATAGAAGGATTATATTTTTGTAAACATATTTTTGTTGATATTGTTAAATTTTAAGACTATCTATTTTAAGGAAATAATTATTTTTGGAAAATAATTAAGTTCGTTAATAAACAGAATTAGCAAAATTTAGTGATAATGAAAAAAATAGTTTTAATCAATTTTAATTAAACAAGATTAACAATGGCGGTATTAAAACAAATAATAGAATTTTTTAAAATAATAAAATCAATAATTCAACATGAACACATTAAACGTATTATGCACATTAAAACAAAAGAAAAAACTTGAACTCGAAATTTTATATGTAATAATTTAATTTTCAATATCAAAAATAGGGGATTCCAAACACATCTTGAAAATATGGTAAATTTCTTCTGGACATTGTCAACTGTTTAAATATAAGAACAAAAAAGTTTTAGAGCTGGTAGGAATCTAAGGTTTAGCCAATCAGAACATAAATTTTATAATTTTATTGAAGAGTGTTGAAGAGATGGTTTTATAGTGTAAAAGGAAATGGTTATTAATTATATAAAAGAATATTATCCACAAATTAAGTCAAAAACATATTTTATTAGTTTGATGTATTTCTCAAATAATACAACTTATCTTACAAGAAAATAACACATTAATATACAAATTCTACAAGTAAAAAAGACGATAAAATGAAATGGTTTAACATTATACAAATATTAAAGAAAAGTGTTTAGTGTACTAGATGAGGCAATTTTAAATGTTTACGAAATAGTAATCAAGTTAAATATAATCAGAAAACCACCATCGAAACTAAAAATGTCAAAAAATCGCAACTCGTCAAGAGGATTATTCAAAAGCAACACTCATTTTATTTACAAAAAAGTGGAAGTGTGTTGACACATTTTGTTATATTTTCTAAACTCATAATTGTACCAAAATTGAAGGTGTGATAAACGAAGTATCACAAATGGTTGCAAAACACCCATAATATGAATGAATAAGTTCAAAAAATAATACAATACAACAAAAAAGTTGGGATTAACTTTATATTACTTTGGATTTATATTTTATCTTTTTATGTAAAAATGTTATTAGTTTTTAAAAATGTTTCAAAAAACAAACAACCCTAAGCTTGGATTTATAAACAACAAAAAGAAAATAAAAATATTAAAATTGGGTGATGGTTTGTCAACTTGTTTTATGTATAAATATTTATTTGTTTACAGACGTGAATAATCGTCAATGTTTCTTTTCCGAGCTTAATTTAAAGTGATACAATAAAAGGTGTAATAAACATAAAGATTTTCTTTGTTTCATTTTATAGCAAAAATTACAATTAGTCTTTTAAAATGTTAGTTAATTTGTTGGAATTGAGTTGTATTATCGATTAAAACAGGTCTTTTGATATTTTTGATTGGCTCATATTCCAGAAATTGTAATTTAATTTATAGTATTTGAAGTGTGAAAGTTAAAAATTGCAACGTCACAATTTTGACTTGTGCCGTTGTGTAAGATAAAGTATAGTTTAGTAATAACTTCAAAATTTATAAACTGAATAATCAATATTATTTATTAAAAATATAATTAATAAAATAATTATATTTTATTAATAAAAAAAATATAAAATAAAACTATAGTTAACTTATACACCTTGAAAAGTCACTATATTATATTATTTAAGTGAATATATTTTTGTATAATCAGTTGGAATATAACAGGAAAACAAATTAAAAGTTGAAAGATAATGTTTTTAATTATTCACACAACAAAATTATTAACACAATTATAAATTTAAATAATTAAATAACAGATGTACATTATCGTGAGAACGAATGTAATTGTTGAATATTTTCAGTTGAATAATGATTGTTTATGAAATTGTTATTCTCGATTATTAATAATAACTTCTGTGTAATTAGTATGATATTTAGTTAAGACAAAAAAATGTATATAAACAATTGTTGATAATTTCGTTGTGTAACTACATCATTTTTATATTTTTTTCATTTAATAGCTTTTTGTAGATCAACACATATAGCTCAAATATTATAGACAATCAATTTGTTCAAAACAATCATTTTATTATTTACATATAACAACACAAAATAGTAAACATGTGTATTTTGATATTACCGTTTTATTTTTGATAAACTCAAACAAAAATAATTATTATTATTAATTTTCAATATTTTAAAAACGATAGTTAAAAACTTTTACGTCATTAACAACAAAAGTTGTGTCATTCAAACAAACTTTGCCACAAAATACAAGTTGCCCTACTTTTTCTCCTTTTCTCAAAAGCACAAGTTTTGATGTTTCCGTGACTGAGATGTCATAAGATAAACCTTCTCCAACTGCCATAAAAAACGTGTTTAAATATTTTTTACCTTTATACACCATATCAACACGACTTCTGTCACATTTATATTTCTTTATATTTTCACATTCAATTTCAACTTTATCTCTTCCGTGTTTTATAATCTTGACATCTTCAAGTTTGCATGCAAGTGCTTTCACAGCGCCCTTTACACTTTTCATCTTTAAAATTTTAACTGTTTTCGGCATTATAAGCTCCACAAAACGCACTTTATACAAAACAACTATTTCCATGCAGAACTCCTCCTTCAAATTTGTGAAGTCAACTTTTATAACGGACGTTTTGTCGTCTTGTTGAGTGAAGTCTTTAACGACTTGGAGTTCCTTTGGAAGAGCTTTTTGTATGAAAGAGAAGAGATTTTTGTCGTTGAAATTCTTGTTGAGGACTTTAGTGACTGTGCGATACAATTCTTTTTCGCTTAGAAATGGGAGATAAGTGATGTTCTTTGTTTTGTACAATGGATCCAAAATGATGTCAGAAAGATAAGAGATGTATACACAGACGTTTGGAAAGAGTTTTGAAAGCTTTTGGACATCTTCAATGGACAACTCCGAGTTGACTGCAGCGAAGAACTGAATATTAAATTGTGTGTCGGACAGATCTGAAAAATCGATGGCGGAAATTAAATTGGCATTACACGCAGCAGTAGAAAACGTCACAGTTCTCAGAGTTTTGTGGGTGATGATTTTCATGAAGTCTTCCATACAATCATTTCCTTTGAACCCAAATGTGACGGTTTTAAGTTGCACATACTTGCTGATATTATCTGCAAAAGTGTGGACTTCTTCTTCAAAGATGCGAAGTTTCCTCACACGTTTTGGAAACCATTCTGTCGACAAAAGTGAGGTCACACTTTTTGAAGGGCCTTGAGACTTTTGCGTCTTGTAATTTCGTCGTAACTCAATGATGAAAGTACCCAAATTCTCTAAGAAAGACAAATTATAGTCAACTTCATAAGGAAGGTACAAAGTCTCCAATTTTGGAAATAAAGTGACAATCTTTTGAATTGGAATGCTTTGAGGAAGATTAAATGGATTGATATACAAACTCTCTGATACATCACAAGACTTTTTGTTAATACAAACAAAATTTATAAGGTCTGAAAGTTTTGGGAGATATAAGACAACGTTTCGTAAATAAAATGGTTCAAGGCGTGTCATCCAATTGTTTTTTAAGTGAAATAAATATCATTTTATTTTTTTTTCGTATCCAAATTAAAATTACTTTTATTAAATTAATTTTATACAAAAAATTCATATACTATAGTTTCGACTTACTATTAAAATACCATTTGAATAATATTGAATAAGTTTTTTTATTTATTATTAAATAATGGTTTAAATATATTTTTTTATTTAGTTTTTAAAATGGTATAAAAATTATTAATTATTAGTCGAAACCATAACACTGGTCGAAACCTTAGTAATAAAAGTGAATTTTTTAAAAAATACTACAGTATCGACACTCTGCCTTATGTGAAACTTTGCCTTATTCAAGATATTAATTTATAAATATAAGTTAAAAAATTATAATAAATTAAAACTGAAATAGATCTTATGGTGTTTTTGGTAAGAAATAATTAAATAATATAATAGTTTATTTAATTCCATATTTAACATATAAGTTTTGCATAAGGCAAAGTTGTGCATAAGACAAAGTGACTATAATGTATTATTTTTGATGGAAAATGAATATATTTATATAAAGACAATATTAAAAGTGTCGTATAGCATAAATGGTTGTACTCTTAGTTTTGTCGTTTTATCATCAATGGTTTAATAAATTTTTGTTTGTGTTTTTTATTTCCATTTTTAAAAGTATAATACTTGAATCACGGGTGTACAACTATTTTATGGTAGTCTTCACACAGTCATTTATTAATGCATTTTTAGTGTATAATTGGTCCAATAATAATAAAATAAAAAGAAAAACCAAATAGAAACGAACAAATACTCGGGTAACAAACAAATTATTTGACATTTTGAGAAATTTTGATAAATTTGCTGACTCTAAACTTGAAACAAAATGCATCACCACAGTTTATTTCTGGCTATTCAAGTCCAACTAATATGAAGAAAGCCTAGGATACAGAGAACTTACCACAAAGATCCTCAGAACTTTTTCATTGGAGGATCAATTTATGGTAATATTACATTCGGTTTGAGTAAAACACCAAATGGTACAAGTATATACCCAAAAGAAAGTACAAATTGTTTGGCAGGTCATGGGAATAAAAGAGCAACTTTAGGAGAGATATTGTCGACAAAAACAATACAAAAACTCCAACCAATACACATCAACCACCACAATAACCAACTTCACCAACCCTACAATCAAGCCAACCCCTTTCCATCAAAGGAAATAACAAGAGCAGTCGTTCGAAAAAGAACTTGTATCACAAAGACCTCCAGAGATTCCTGACGAAAGTAATTGAAATATTTTTATAAATTGTTAAATATATAATATTTTATAATAACACAACTTATTAATTAAAATACAATGAAATGATTGTATCACGAATTCTAACACATTTTTGTCTGGAATATTTGATTAAGAAAATGAGTTAAAAGCATTAAAATTATTAAAAGCGTATATTTGTCATAAAGTAAATGTGGAAATAGTTTGTTTTAGTAATAAAAGTTATTTGCAATTCATAAAAATTCAAATTCAAAAATATATTTTTAATGTCGTACAAACCAGTTATCTATTTGTTGTACTTCAAATAAACACTTTTGACAGTAGTTATTTTATAATAAATTTATTATAATTACTCAATTTGTATTTTTTGAAATAGAAATAGGAAAAAAGGAAATAAAAAAGTATTTATAAATTTATTTAGTTTGTTTTTGGCTTGTATTTTCTAAATTTGTATAGTTTAAATCTTATTTGTGTAATTAAACTTTTTTGTAAAAAACAAAGCTTAGGTATAAAAACAAAAAAAACATCTATCCGCCACAATGATGAGTTTTTAGTGTGATCAACCATGATAAATACATACGTCTTCATCTCTGAGTGGCCTTTAAATATCAAAAGACAATTTTACTCAATGAAAAACAGTGACTTAACACTTAATGTTATATGTTATTTTTTTGAAAGCAAAGAATAATAATAATAATAATAATAATAATAATAATAATAATAATTTAATAATTATAAATTATAGTTCATTTTATTAAACTTGTTTTTAAAATGGATAAAATTTTTTCCTTCACAATAGTTTATATTTTTAAACCGAAAATCTATTTTTCAACCATTTAAAAATAATAAAACATAAATAAATTAGCTATAAATTATAGTAAATTAATAAGGACAATTGTTTCGAGGAACAGTTTTAGGCTTTGTTAATTCCATTGGGAAAGGTTCAAACAGTATTTCTTCGTCACATTTTTCTTTTTCTTTTTGAAAAAAAAATTACTGGACATCTGATTGGGTATGAATTTTCTTTATTAGTCATTAAATCATAACACATTCTAAAATCTCTAACCAGGTTTCTATATTGACAAAAGAAGACAGGTTCTTCTCCATACACTTTTGTAAAATAACTTTTAGGTCTTGAATCTTATACACTTTTTAAAAACAATGAAATATACAGATCGAGTATTTATGGGGTGCCAGAAACTTATTGGGTGCCAGAATTATTTTAAGACATGAAATGAGTTTGGCACCCATTTTCATATCAATTATTATCAAGAAAAAAAAACAAATAAAAAACAAAAAATTTAAACCCGTATTTTTACATCAATCAATCCTCAAATTTCTTGGCACACATTAGATTTCTGGCACCCATTAAATACTCTATCTATAATAAAAATACATATTTTTTTAATTTTTTTGTGGTTTTCCTTTTTTAACCATAATAATCTTATTATAATAATTGTTAAGTTCAAATGGATTTTTTCTTTTCCAAAATATTATTTAAAGTAATTATCTCGAATTTTTATTAAAAACATAAACCGTTATTAAAATAATTATTTTTTATATTTTTTGTTTTATTTTTAGCAGCCGACTTTTTTACATTTAAAATCTATTTGCATAA
This sequence comes from Entamoeba invadens IP1, assembly GCF_000330505.1. Taxonomy (NCBI): domain Eukaryota; phylum Evosea; order Mastigamoebida; family Endamoebidae; genus Entamoeba; species Entamoeba invadens. The sequence goes on along the minus strand of NW_004443664.1, from coordinate 100,130 downwards.
GACAATCATTATTTTTCAATAATCGCAATCTGCAAATCTCATGTAATTTGTAGTTCCTTTTTGAGATATGCCATTTCGACCAAAAAATTAAAGATCAACAACAAAAAGGAAAAAAACAGTTTTTATTATTATTTGCGTTTTTAATTTCAGAAACATTTTCATCACCAAAATAAAAATGCCGAATTCTTCATCTTTTTTACAAACCTCCAAAAAACTTTATTCTCTTACCACAAAAATATAAAATTTGATGGTAAAAAATAAAAAAAATGGAATAACTTTGAAAATAAAAGGTATCATCATGTTTTTAAAGTTGAAATTTTTTAGCAAGTCTCAACTTAAAAACAGAAAACGAATAAATATATTCTGATAAATTGAACGATGATTTGAATCATTTGTAATCAATTCAAATACTAACATATTAAAAATTAAAAATAATTAATAAGCTTCAAGTTGTATTTTCAAAAAGGTGATTATTGAAGCGGTGTGGGGATTTGTTCTGTTTCTCTCATCAGTAAAAACACTTCCCATAACACTGAAAACTCTTTCAGAGTCAATGCTTGTAGATTGCGCAGACAAATTCTTTTTTTTTAAAAAAAATTCTTTCAAGTGGGTGAAAGTGCTGTTTTCCATTAAGTCAAGGGGTTTTCGTACAATTCATTTTCACCATCAGCTGTTTCTTTGTCTTCCATATATTCTATAAGTTCTTTTGTCACTTCTGAAACTTTGGCATCTAACTCTCTTACTCGTTGATTACTTTCATTTACTGTTAACTGTGAAGAAAGTGTCCTTTTGGTGGGGAAGAGATATCTAAACCAACCAACTTTGATTCAACAACCCCTTTAATTAGTTCCTGATTTTTTAAGTCCATATATTTGTCTCTTTCAGGAGGAAATAAAATTACAGGCAATATTAAAATGGTCACTCTCAAGAATCTTTCCAACCCTCTTAGAAAACCCATTACGAGCAATTTTCTTCCAGTCCTTTCCGAAGAGAAGCTCTTGTGTATTATTGGTTTCGTGTTGGTGGGATGGTCCACTACTTAGGGAAGAAAAGTATTGTGATGTGTTCGGTGCACGTTGGGGTTGTTGTAAACCGACTGTTAATTGAGAATGAGATGGAATTGTGGTGCAATTCGGTTGGAAATTGAGAGCAGAAAGAGAGGTTGATAGATGAAAATTGTGGCTGACTGGTTGTATTGGAGAAATGTAAGGTAATGTGATTCTTTGTGATGTTAACGCAATAGGTGATATCATTCAAAATAGTTGGGTAGAGGGGCGATCATCATGTTCACTCCACTTTTGTGTTGGGTATTTTCTGATTATTTCCCATATCCTTGTTATAATTCCTAATACAAAACATGAATTTGGAGTGGAGTTGGTGCAGAGAGTATTGTATGCATCATTCATCAATTTGACGAATAAAAAGATTTTCTTCATTTACACCCAATTTTCATTTGTAAACTGGTTTGTTCCACTTGTGTCATTTTTAGACTTCTCCATCTGAAGTGCAGTTTCAAGGGATTTACAACAAGAGTTGAACCTTGTTTTGCAAAATGTTGCAAGAAAACAATACTTCTCATCGTTCTCTTCACACTTCTTCTTTAACAAAACGCGTGTTGAATGTGATACTTGACAAGTTTTCGACACCTTATTCAACATCTTCAGTTTTTTGTTGAGTTCTGGAATATTCTTGATCAAGTCTGAAAATACCAAGTTAATCCCATGAACAATACAATTCAATTTCTCTCCACAAACATCCGACAGTCCATTGTTATTCCGACACCCATTAGACACAATGTAATAAATGTTGTTTTTGATCCCAAATTTCTCCAACACATTTTTGCTTTTTCTTCTTGATGTTGTCAGCAGTGTGTTTTTCGCTGAAAACACTGACTTTGAGTACATGGTTTTGGGGGGTCAAACTGCCTTTCACAATAACGCAATGTGGTTTTATTGAAGCTTTTACGAATATTGACATTATATCCGTAGAAACACAACCATAGTTACCCTCAGTTTTTTCTCTGACTTCGGATATAAAACTTTTCATTTTATCGTTGTAGACTTTGTTTAGCAATGAAGTTCTAAATGTGGTGGTTCCACACAGCTTCACATTGGGGTCAAGGAGCTTGATCAACTCGATTAATAATAATTTTTTTACCTGTCGCAAAAAAATATTTCCAGTCATGAAAAATTTTAACAAAAGTGTGTTGAGCTCGACACTTTTTGGAAAGTAATATTTTAATACTTCAAAATCGTCTATGTCATTCTCATCAATGTTTTCGGGGTGAAGGGAATAAAGGTGGGTTCTCATAGAGGACGTAGTTCCTTGAAAATTGAGGTATTTATGACAAAATTTGCATATTACTTTTCCCATACAATTTAAACATCTCGCGTTAAATTTGCGATGTTCGGAACACTTCTTACAATCTTTTTCAAAATATTTCCAAACAAAGGAACATTCTTTGTTGAATTCCTGCATGTTTTTTTATTTATTTTTTAAATACAAGTTTTGTTTTTTTGGAATGATAAAAATTTAAATTAAATAAACGTTTTTATTTAATTTTTAATTAGTTTTTTAGTTGACACTAATTGTTTTTTGTCGTCTGTTAAAACTTTTTAGTTTTTTGAAAAAAAACAGTTAAGTATTGATTTAGATATTCAAGTTCTTTATATTTTACTTTCAATTGTTCAAATTTGACAAAACCATTATTTCTTTTTTATCTCTTAAATAATTTGCATTTTCGGTTCGAAAAAGAAATTTCTGTTTTTAAAATATTTAATTGTGTACATGTTTCAGAAAACAAAAGAATTCTGTTTTTTTTACCATTTTCAGTAAAAATAAGAAATTTGAGCAATATCATTTTTGTTATCACCACAAAAGAGTCTCTCTACCACTTTAGGATTTTTTCCTCTTGCGATTGCACACCCTAGTCTACACTTTTAAATAATAAAATTTATTATACTCAAAATATTTATTAGATTTATTCAGATCAGTTTTTTAAAAAATTTCTTATAAAACATTACTTGGAATATATCCATAAAAAATAATAACTTTTTTGTTCGTGACACATTTTTTATTGAATAAAACGAGGCATTACAGTGTTGTGGATAAAAAATAAAAAATTAAAACCCCACACTTTGAAACACAAGAAAAATATTACCAAACATAGATTTGATTGATAATACAATTGATACTTTATTACAAAAAAATCAATGAACAAAAGTTAGAAAAATTGTGTTGAACAAAATTATAATAATAATTTAATCACTAATTGCAGATAAAAAGTGTTTATACTGTGACTGTTCTTTCTGAACCTCACCCCAATTTCAGAGTAAAGAATTTGCCTCAATACTTTGAAGGAAGAACACCTCTATGCGACCGTTTTTGCTTCCCCGTGTCAACACATTCATTATTTGATATCAGGAACGAAAACAAATGTCTACTTAATTTACTATAATAATAATTTGCATATTTTAATAAAAAACATGTTGTGGAGTTGGTGGTGTCAAATACCATTATATTTCTATAGATTTAAAAACATTTACATTTATTGTATTAACAAACAAAACAAACAGTTGACACAATTTACACCCACAACCAACCACCGTTGTTGGTAAAATGTATTTTATAATTTTTTAAATTTAAGATAATAAGTTTTTTGTTTGGGTTGTATGATTTATAATTAGAAAGGAGACAAATTGTGAATTTGGAGATGGAACCGAATAAAATTTTGGGGAAATTGTGACTTAAAATTGGGGAATTGAAATGCTAATAGGTTCAATTAGACAAATAAGTTGCCCATCTGAATGTTGATGTATTAAAATAATAGTTTTAAATATTACTCCTTTTAAATGTGTGATAATGTAAAAGTGGTAATATTAAAAAATATTTTATTTTTTAATTCAATTTGTAAACTTACACATGTTTTTGTTAATTATTATCATTGTTTTATGTAACTAATAATAAAATGAAACGAGAGGTCGGCAAATCAAATTTGTCAGAAAATTAAATAGACAACTTGTTTAAAAACGTACAAATAAAAAAATCAACTTTGTGTATAAAAAGGTATTATAATCTTGGTTATCATTCAATGAGAACTTTAATTCTCTTAACATTAACAGTGTTTACTGCTTTTTCGAATAATTGTAATCCACCTGTTTACAAATGCCTATCATGCAAAACACAACATGGAAATGAATGTGAAAAATGTGAAGCAGAATATTATTTAAAAGATAATGAATGTGATAATTGTTCTGGTGGCTGTTTAAACTGTTCTGATGCTGACACCTGCACCAAATGTAAAAATGGCTATTATTTATATGATAAAGCTTGTACATCATGTAAATATGGCTGTTCTGAATGCAGTGATTCTAAGAAGTGTTATGACTGTTTTGAGGGATTTATCTTAAAGAAAATAAATGCAATGCTTGTTCTGATAATTGCGCAAAATGTACTGATGCTAATACTTGTAAAGTCTGCAAATCTGGTTTTTATCTTGAAGAAAATAAATGCAAAGCAGAAGTCGAGTGTAATACTCCAACACCTGGATGTTTGAAGTGTAAAGAGGATAAAATAACTTGTTCATGCAAAGCTGGTTATTATTTAAATAATAATTCGTGCACAAAATGTACAATTAAAGGTTGTGCAACTTGTAAAAATGCAGATGAATGCACTGAGTGTATGGAAGAATACAAATTGGAAGGAGGAAAATGCAATGGAGCACACACTATTTTCGTGGTTTTGGCTTTAGTTGTTATAACATTATTAATCTAAAATTTGAAACAAAGTATTTTAATTATTTTTATAAGGATAGAAATAATAAATATAATAAATATAATAAAAATAATAATAACAAGCACTTTAAAACCCGATAAATAATTATCGGGTCAGCAACAATAATTTTTGACCAAATATTAATTTGTTATTTGGTTAATTATATTTATGGGATG
>NW_004443664.1:88051-95081 GCF_000330505.1 Entamoeba invadens IP1 | reverse complement strand
AAATAAGGACAATTAACACGTGAACACAATCAAGCAATTAACATGTTAATCAGAGTAGCAACATGATGTAATAAACAATGTATATTCTTCGCTATTCATAGATTCATATATTTTCATAAATATTTTTAAACTTTTCACATGTTATTTGGCTTTTGAAATATCGAATTAGTCATAATTGTTGATATTTGTTTTTTAAATATAAGAGAAATCAAAATATTTATCACGCCATATATTGTCAACAAAATTGTAATAATTAACAACAATGCAATCTTTGGAATTTGGAATCAGTCCAAACAACCCATTTCCACAATCACTTTGTTTCCATTTCATTTTTAAACGGTTGTAATAAGAATGCATTGTGAAATACAAGATTAACAGTTATATATTATACTTTGCATTGTTGTACGTATATTTTTTAAGCTTTATTTAAAAATAAAACCATATATTTTGCTCAATTACAAATTGTATTAAATGGACATTTTAAAAACTTTGAAATTTAAATAAAATACATCAATCTTTATAACAACACCAAATAAAGTAAAAGTAGCTCAAAAAGTAGATATTAAATATAGGTATGATGATTCAAAACTTGAAATATAAAATTGAGTTTCGTTGTTTAAAATGCATTTAATACCAAAATATTTCAATGAAATATTTTGAAATATAAGACTCCAATACAATACATAATTGGCAGTATAAATACCATTTTGAATTGTCCAGCAGCTGGTCGACTGCATGTCCAATCCAATTTATTTTATACTTTTTGTGTAAATATATATTTAATATTTCACAATTAAGTTAAATAGCATCACATAAACTGTTTTTTAAGTTTATAAACACTTATTTTGTATCAAATCATAATCGTCCTTGTTTATTTCCTTTAATTTTTTTATTTTGAACTTATTTTATTAATATAAATTTATATTTATAAAATTTCATTGTTATTTATTTTTCATGTTAATGACTTCCTTTCAGATATTTTTTTGATTTTTAATGAACACTTTTATGTTATTTTATTGTTATGGAAAAAAACATTTTTTTAGATCAATAACTAAAATAAATAAAAATAAAATCTATTTGTTTTCACAAATTACAGTTATTTAATTTTATATATTTTTCCTTTAACAGTCAAAATGAAAAAACAATTAGAGTCATTCTCTAAACGTTGTTTTTTCCTCAAACGTCGTCCCTTTTGCAAAAAAAACACAAAAAAATCTTTAAAAAAATTGGAAATAAGGTAATAAATCATAAAAACGGTAAAAAAACTGAAACAATGTTTTTCTGGCGTTTCGAAAAATTTCCCGATATATTCCAGTTATTAATATCTAAAAACTGAGGGACAACATATAGAATGATTCTATGTTGTATATTTTAACTGGTTTTCATAAAAGCCAAATCACGCATCAAAAAATAATAAAAGATGTGTTTTACTTTCAAACTGTTTGGTGCTGTGTTTCGATAGGTATTATCTTCTTTTTGGTCGTGCAAAATAGTAAGATATATCCATTGCAGTTTTACTATATTCATATTGAAAAACTACATAAATGTGCTCGAGGTGAAGAATAACGCATATGCAACAACACATAGTCTGTTAATATATCCACTGTGTATTTCCATAATTCCTTCCTAATTATTTTAAAATGTTCAAATTGAAAAAAGCACAAAATGATGAAAACAAAACACAATTTAATGGAATCCAATAAATCGCAAATGATATACAAGGCGATTGTATTTACAGTAATTTATTATATTCACTTGGAACATATCATGAATGTGATTTGGTATGTAACAATTAAGTGAACATTGTTTACAACAAAGAAAACAGCAACACTGGGTGTGACAAATGCTATAATGGTATTATCCAAGTGGAATTGTCTACAATGTGACAAAGGTGCTTAAGTTGATATGGAAATAGAGGAAGTTGTGTTACATACTCTTTTGGTTATTATTTTGACACAACAAACGATGTTTTTATAAATGTTAATTAACTTGCTGAAAAATGCAAACTGTTTCGATATACAGTTAATAGTGGTGCCGACCCGGCTGCATTTTAAGCAATCAATAAAGATTGATTGTAATACGAGGTGAAGTTTTTGAATTGTGTTGAACCCGTTTCAAATTATATGAAATGTAATGTCAAGGGTAGCTATAACGAAGATGTCGAATTTTGAACAAGAAAAGATAAATAATGTGTCATCAATATTACACACGACAATTGCAAGACGTGTTCAGAGTATGAATGTGCTGAGTGTTATGATGTGTATCATCAAAATAAAAATTTCATATTCACAAAACGTTGTGAGTTGTGTTATAATTGTACAAATATTATACAATATGTTTTGTTATATCAAACGATCCAATGTTAAAAGTTAAAATTGATCATATATTCCAAGTCATACAATTCAAAACCACAGAAGTACAATGAATGCACTTCAAGTAACAAAGTTAAACCAAACGGTGATGAGTGTCTTCTCAAGACAACCGAACAATTCTCAATATGTTGTATTGAAAACACAATATTTTCAATTCTTGATAATCTTTGTATCAAAGTTGTTTAATTACTTTATAACAAATATATTAATTTCTTTACTAACAACAATAGTACGTTAATTCAACGAACTTATTAATTTTTCAACATAATAAAACAAACCAAAGAAAACCAAAAAATAAAACATGGGATGCCCGATGTTAAAATCCAAAAGGGTGTTTGTTGTCATTTAATCATCTTACTTGAGTTCTCTTGAGTCGATTGCACAGACAAGGACAATTTGTTTTAAGCAATACCCGAAGATGTATGTGACCAACTTTTGAAAAGTCAGCTCCACTCTTCAAAAAATGTAAAAATGAAAGATACACTCGATCATTTTTTGAACATTCTTTTATTACTACTTTGTGTTGGAATGGGAGTATTGGTGTCTTTGGGAGTTTATTACAGGTATCATAAAGTGAAGAACATACAATCAGCAATTTTATCTTAGCATGTGGGTCTTACGAATTTGGCATCATCACCAATACTTTTTTCCATTGTTTTAATGTAATAAATAAAAAGAATATTGATATAGTCATCACCATCATCCAAATCTTAGGGTCCATCCAGTGCTCAAAAGAACAAAAAACATTGAAAGAAACTATTTTGATTGTAAATTTCTGCCTCATAAATTATACTTTAGAACCAAAAAAATCGTTTTAGAAATTATCAACCTTTTATAAAAACAAAATCTAAATACATTGATTTGCTCGACAATCTTAAACGCCTAGTCAGTGCCACATAAAAAAGTTGAAAATTTACTCTTCTTGTTATTTTATCTGAAATATTAGACAAGAAGAACAAATGTTGGGAAGCCGGTTCGACCAATTCAGAAGTGATGTTCTTCAAACTAACCACCTCAATTGACAACTGGGGTTTCCTGAAATGAAGACAGAAATGAAAACTTATTAGTAAAAGAACAAGAACGTCATATGAACACAGAAGTCCGTCGAGAGGTCTTTGCAGCTGTTATAGTAGCGGGAGATTGTGTCGATGGGTATCAACGGATCTTAAAATTGAATCTAAAACAGAAGTCTTTAAATAAGTGGTGCGACTTTTTCGCCTTCCTTTACTGAAAATAAATCGAAAATAGTACATCAAAATATTTTTTGTGCCGTTTAAAGTTGTGATTATATTTTTTAGATACCCTGTATTTTAAATAAACCATTAACTAAAGTTTTTAATTCTCTTTCAATATATTATCAACTCTTTTATTTGTATTATTTTCCTTAGAATATTTCCCAATATCTTTTTTGATGATATCATATTCTTCGTTTATAATATTTTCACATTGTGATGAACAACCTTTGGTAGATTTAAAGTTTTCAAATTTGTAAGGTTATTTGGATTCTTGGCTTGTTAATATATTCTCATTAAAAGCGCTCATTTATGATAACAACAAAGGAATAATCATCAGAACTTTTCTTGTTTTTTAGAATAAACACTTCAGGCAACATCTATTTTGAAGTACCAATTCCCTTTGTGAATATTATGTTTTTTATCAACACATTGACATTTTGTGATGACCCAAAATCAGTCAATTTAGCATTCACATCAATTATTTTTTAAATAAAACATAATATATCGTAAGACTTTATATCTCAATGTACAATATCCCATTGTGTTAAAATAGAGTAACCCATTTGCGGCATCAAACAGAAACTTAATGTGCAACTTATCTACGACTATTCCAACTTTTTGTTTTATCAAATCGTTTAAACTACCACAGGTCGCAATTAGTTGACTGTACATATTTTGTTTGGTATAAACATGGTTCTATAATAGTGGACGACATATTCAATTTTAAATTTGTCTGATTTGGCTCCTTTTTTCTTGAATTTGTCGACTTTTATCTTATCATTTCTAACTCTTTCATCTTATTAATGGCAACTTTAATACCTCTTAATTTCCCTTAATAAATTACACCAAACAAACCTTCATCATTTTTCCTTTTCAATCAACTCGTCTAGGTCTAATACAGTCGAAATCTTTTAATCGGCATTTATTTTATTGTAAAGTTGGGACTTTTCTCCTTTCTTAAAATTGGCAAAAACCAACACGATATTAAATTCTATTCATGAGTAATTTGGCGCCAAAAAGACCTTAAATTCAATTTATTTTTTTAAATTGTCATGATTATAGCATCAGTTAAAACGTAATATTTTGTGTAAAAGTGAACATCATACAGAGTGCCAAGCAGTTTTTTTACACACCATAGCACAGCCAAAACTCATGCAAGTTGATAGAAAGATGCACAGCATGCTCACTTGAAATTGACAAGTGTTTCAAGTGTTTGAATAGGTTTTTTGGTGGGTGTACAATATGAGTTTTGAAACAAGACAAAGCAAACGTGTGGAAAGTTTTCGAGTCAGTCAACTGGCAACAGCTGTGTGGAAATACTTTTGGAAATAAATAGGTGTTTCAAATGCAGTAAGATTGATAAGTGTAACAAATCAATTTGTATTTGTTTCAAGTTTGAAAAAAAATATAACAGCTTATTGGTAAATGAAAATGAATACAAATGTGTCGATAAGATAACTTTCGAATTGTTCAAATGATAGGAATTACAATGAATGTAATAGTTACCATTTGTTTAAAAATATATATTTGTTGAGTACTATAATTAAATTTTCACCTTTGAAATACAACAATTTCAAATGTTCAAATAAAAATTAAAAAATTCAAATTTGTAAAATACAAACACAAAATGTTTGTGATGTATTGTTGTGACATACACTTATCAATACAATTGACCAAAAAAGTCAGAGACAAAATTGTGTAAGAAGTAAAAATAATAGTTTTAACACTCTAATCAAGAAACAATTATCAAAATAGATTTAAGTGCCTTAGTATTATTTGGTGAACCTTTATTTACGTTTTTTTTGAACTTTGTGTCGAAGTTTATTAATGGTAAATACATCATTCTGACTATAATTTGGTCTTTGATTATTACCTGTATAATGTAACAAAAATTTAATTATTGGGTTAATTATTATTGCAAAATATTTTCTCGTTTTAATGAATTATTTTTCTATTATTTTAATTTGTAAAAAATACATGAGTTTATTATTGTTTTTTTTTGTATCAACCCAGTTCGAATAAGCCCAAAATCTAAACCATTATTTAAATTTATTCTGACCAAAAATCGTATACGCCCTACAACACAATAATCCATGTCTATCCTAATACTTTTCTCTAACTTGTTTCTAATAAAAAGTAAAAAAGTAAAAAAATGAAGTGTACAAAAACGTCCGTTATACAACAGCAGAAGTTAAAAATATGGACCAAAGAAGAAGTTATTTCAAAAATAATTGATTAACTTTACTTTTAAAATAAGTAGCGTCCAAATTCTATCAAAATCACTGATAATCATTTAAATTCTTTTTGCAACTTTCAATGATTGCGGTCTAACAAAACTGAAATCCCATCTTCTGTCAAAATAATTTGTAATAAATCATTTCGGTTGTGCAAAACACGTTAAAAAAACTAATAAAAAACACCACTGTGATGCTAAATTCACGTTTTGAAAATTGTGCCGAACTTGAGAAAATCAACCTTTTTGAAAATCTTTGATTAATTGGAAATCATGCTTATTTAAAGCAAGTTTAGTTGAAGTAGTAATACCCAATATTCGTGAAGTTGATACACAATGATATTAAATTAACTTGAATTTAACTTGAATTGTGTTGAAAAAAATTCACATTTACCAGACCATTTTTGTGACTCTTGTTCCAGTTTTATAACAATTATAGAAATACACAAGTTGATCAATAACTTAAATGCTGTAACCGACATAACACGGAAAATACTTGATTTTTATGGTGTTAATGATGATATTAGAATGATTAAACAGAAATAACACTATGAACTTACATGTGTTAAAACAGGAATTGATTACGACCAGATAGACCATTAAAGACATGATGATTAAAGAACATTATAAGAAATATTTTGCAAAATTTATGGTCAGAGTTTATATTTTATAAAAAATATAATAGACATAAGAAGTTAAAAAAACATATATCTTTATTTATTATTACTTGATTTTTTGTTATTTCCATTCATTTGAAGTAAAAATAATTAACAATATAAACATGGAATTTTGTATTATTAATTAATATTATCAAATAATGGTTAAATCAATCGCGTGTAAAAAAACGTATAATAATAAAACATAAATATATTATAAATAATAGTTATTTCTAAGAAAAACAAACACTCAACAAAAATAAAATCTATATATTAAATTTCAACATTCTACAACTAAAAATAATATCCATTTGTCAATTTGCTCAAAAAATAAAATAAAATTAATTTATAAATAAAATGAGTGTCGAACTGAATTTTAAAAATACTGCCTTGAAACTTTTTTGTTTAGTTACTTGTTTATTAGAATAACAAAATAATAATTATAACAATAAATATGTTATTGTTTATCATTTTTTTATTTTTACATCAAAAGTTTTTGTTTTTTATAATTGTTAAAGTTGTAATAAAATTAGA
>NW_004443664.1:86596-87951 GCF_000330505.1 Entamoeba invadens IP1 | reverse complement strand
AATTACAGTTACTTTTAATTTTAAAAATACAAAAATTTGTGACTATAATAAAATAATTAAAAAATAGCTTTGATGGTAAAATTAATTAATAATAAAAATATAATTAATTACAAAAATAAAACATACAATTTCAATAACAATATTTTTAATATAAATAATTTTTATCAAAACAAATTTTATTTTAATTTATTTAGTACCTTTTATTTAAACTTAAAAAATGCATTGATTATTGTATTCATATAAAAATACAATTCACACAATTAAATATTAATGAAAATAGAGACAGTGTGGCGTTGTATCGATATATTTTATGAAATAAAAATATCACAATACATTTTAGTTAATAATTGTATACTTAAACCAAAAAATAAAATAAAACAAATGACATCCCTTGAATACACTACAAAACCAACAAAGAAGTCAAGAAATATCACACAAAGATCCAATTTGTTTGAATTTCAACATTGTATTAATAGATTATTATTTTAATTATAAAAAAATGATATTAAAATAGTAAAAAACAATATAAAAAGCAAGAATTAAATAATCAAACACAACAATTAAATATGGTAAATCAAAGCGATTAAATTGTTATTTATTACTGACTATAATTAATTTAACAAATGGGGTTATGCCAAACAATCTAAGCTTTTATATTAAAAGCTTCTGATTGATACTCGCTGTCATATTAGTAACAACAAACATATTAAAGCAAACAAAAAATCAAAATTTATTTATCAACAACTGTCATTATTAAATTGACAATAAAAACAACAAAAAGTTGTGTTTTCCATATGATAAAAAATAGTCAATTGATGTGTTATATTCTCAATAATATAAAATTGGCGACTTAATTCAAAATTACATTTCAAAAAAGTCAGAGGCGTTAAGATAAAAACCTTAACATCAATCTTTTTATCTAATTATTATTAAAATGCAAACGAAGCACCTCCCCCATTTGATCAATAAACCATTAGAATAATGTAAACGTGGGTTGTTTCTTCTTATTTAAACATTTAATGTATTTACACTCGGCATGTAAGAAAGAGAAGCCGACTCAACTGGGTCGGCAAACAATGTATTTAATTGATTTATATTCCACGAACACACTAAACGCCAAAGTGACTCTCTTAGAAAGAGTCCCTCTTTGTTGTATAAATAAAATTAGGCTGCGGAATCGACTAAAAAAGAAAAGAAAATAAATAAAGAGCGCTTGTACTGCATGGAAAAAACGGTCTAAGCAACAAACTATAGAGGTGCAAGCGCTTCTATTTATAATATTATTATATTATAAATAAAATCAGGAGTAATACAGAGAGTGTTAAAAATGAGAGTACTGAAAAAAAGAAAGAAAG
>NW_004443664.1:85235-86496 GCF_000330505.1 Entamoeba invadens IP1 | reverse complement strand
ATAGTTGTCCAAGTAAGATCAGTTCTATTGTTCTTGTGTTACAATAAACAAACAAAACCATAAAAAATACAAATAGTAAATATTTTAAAAATTGATTTATTTAAATGTAATACATATCACTCTTCTCACCACGAAATCCCATGTACTTGGCAAGAAGCTTTCAAGGTTCACTCGTTTTGCCCTGTCGACAAAATGTTTTCCAATTTCTCTTTGGAATGACTTGTCCTCCTTTTGTCTCACACTTAAAACATTTTTATACCCCACTTCAAGCGCAAACAAGTCTCTTCCTCTTTCGCTTCGATTTTGCTTCTCCCCAAAAAGTGTGAACAAAACATTTTGAGAAAATTGAGGCACAAAAAATCGATTTGGCCGTTTATTGACACTCCTCGCAGTCGCTTTGATTCCAAACAAGAAGTCGAGTGGCGACAAATACAACGTCTGACTTTCGCTGTAAAACCCAAACACGCATTCATCACAAAACACAAAGAACGCGCATTTTGGAATGTTATAGACCTTCTCGAAAAAGTCTTGTGAACAACTTTTAGTAATCGGAATTGGCCTCTCGCTGTCATATAAGACCTCAAACTTCGCACATGAAATCCACTTGTAAAAGTCTGCTCGACAATTTTCAATCACCAGAAAGTCGACATCGGTGGTGTCTAAAATCGACTTTTGAGGATGTTGAATACTCGGCGACTTCCTTTGCTCAAAATTTTCGTTGAGAAGATTTAACCCTTTTGTGCCATTTTCTATAGACATTTTTTGAGTCTGTTTCTCGTCGCCACGTGTCGTTTTTGGAATTTCTCTAATTTCAAGTTTGTTGTGAGAAGGCGGAGAGAGTGATGGATATGACACTTTATTGAAACCGTTTTTAATTTCTCTTGTTTTACTTGGGAATACTGGGGGCGGAGAGATCTTGTCAATTGGCTTCTTGTTATTAGCAAAATTGGGTAAGACGGGATAGGCCTTGACAGGCAATGATGGAGATAGACTGTTACTTTTTGGTCTTAATTTTTCATCTTTTTGTTGTTGTGGTATAAAAATGAAGTTTTGCAAATTGTTAACGTCTGGTGGTGTCGTTTTAGAAAGCAAGGGTTTTTCTTCTTTTGTTTCCTTTGTGTCGGTTTTGCTTGGTGAAAAGTCCATTTTTTGTGACCCAAAATTGTCGTCGATAGTTTCTTTGGTAATAAAAGTTGTTATAGGATTTGAATTAGTAAGAAAAGCATCTATATCACTCAAAATTTCTTCTTTGAATTTCTTG
>NW_004443664.1:81484-85135 GCF_000330505.1 Entamoeba invadens IP1 | reverse complement strand
TTCTTGAGTATATAATCAAGCACTTCACCAGTTACAAATTCCATTTTTGTCAACAGAATACGGCAGAGTGTTGTTCAATTCAATCGAGTCGTCCATCTCTCGAATTATTACATTACAAGTTCATATGACCGCCAATTGACGTTTAGTTTTAATGTCAAAATTTATTGTATTAAAACAAAATAAAATTTAAATTCTCAATAATACAGTTAATATTATGACATGTTTTTTTTCCATTAAAAAATGTTTTCTGTTTTGTTATTAAAACTATAATATAATAATTTTATTATTAATATATAAATTCTTATAACTAGTTAGTAGTTATTATAATTTATAATATATATAGATCCACTTCATTTCAAAGAAAATATAATAAATTACTAATTTAATCCATTCATTTGATTATAATTAATAACAGCTTATACAATACTAATAAACACAGATAATACTAGTAGGATGGAAGAAGTTAAAGCGCAAATTCAAAACCTAACAACTCTGATCATTAAGCTGTTAGATGACCCCAAAGAAAACCCAAAAGAATTAATTAAAAAAGTTGAAGAGCAAAAAGAATTACCCATTCAAGAGCAAATAAAAGAAGCTGAAAAAGAATTTGAAATACTCGATGAAGATTATCAAAAAAAAGATTACTTTTAAAAAAGGAGTGGCAGTCACTTTTGCAAGATGTTTTGTTATTATCAGCAATAACTAAACAACACATTAAAGAGATACCAACATACGAAATAAAATTGGACAATTCAATAAAGAAGTTAAATGCACTTTACATGGAAGACTACGTAATTAAAAAGAAGAAACTTGAAGAAGACTTTAAAACCGAACTTTCAAAAATAGAAAAAATTAAAACAAATAAAATTGATGAATTGAAAAATATTAAAAACGAACGAAGAGAAATGGAACAAAATTTCAATTTTGGTCTTGAAAACGGCGAACGTCAAAAACTTGAAGAAATTACAAAGAAGAAAATTTCCAATATTGTGTTTAACTCATTTGAAGATGACTGGAGCAAAGACACATCTGTATTTGATGACAAAATAAAAGGAAAAAGTGATCTTCTGTTTTTGATTGAAGACGATAAAAAGAACAAATTTGGAGGGGTTTACTATGGCACAATTGATAAAATTGGTTATTGGTTGAAAAGCGACACTTCATTCATATTTTCACTTGTGCGAAATGGAGACTTAAAACCTTAAAGTATTTGTGTTAAAAGAAGGACAAGGTGACAACGCTTTCATTTCTTGCACAAAAGACGATTCTTATCTTTTTGTATTTGGAAACAATAATACAAAAGACATTTACTTATAAGACATATCCCTTGGCAAACGTGGTATAATTAACAATAATAAATGTACTCCCACTAGTTACACTGCACAAAGTGGAGATCTCATTGATGGGCAAACATATACACCAAAAAGTATTCGTGTTTTCCAACTTACCAATTAAATTAATTTATTTTTTAATAAAAATGTTTAAAATAACAAAATCAAGACAAAAGAAATCAAACCAAGTTAAACCTCTACTTGTATGTAACAACAATTACACGTGTTTCAAAAACAATATTTAAATGAATTTAATAACTATTAATATACACATATAAAATTTTGTTGTGTTGCTATATATTTACTCAGACATTTTTTAAACAATTTAAAAAAGAAAAGCCAAAATTATTTGTTCTATCATAACAATGTAAAAACATTATATTTCTCACACCAAATATCATTTAATATCTCATCCAAAAAGCAACAGTCAAAGTACATCAATAACAAGTCTTCGTTTTATAACATAATTGCTTTTTCTCAATTAAAAAAGAAAGTATATAAACAAAGAAAAACATTAACAAATGAATCACACAAAAACATAAACATAGAGATTCATATATTAAACAAAAAAAATAGTTTTTAATTGGTAACTTGATTTGTACGTTGTTTAATTATCCAAATCTCAGCAAAATAAAACAGTGGTTACTGATTATGTTGCAGAGTCTTTTTTATTTGACATTAAATGGATTGAACCAGTCAGATACTTTTTTGTTTGATTTGAAACTTGAATACTTTGAAAAGAGAATCAAATTTTTTGTTGTTCTCTTTAAATGTGCAAATATGTTTTAACATAAGTAATACACTAATAAATATAAAATTATTATTAAATTGAATGCTGTAAATGAATTTTATTACATTTTATTATCATTACACAAATCAGTTTTATATAAATAATTGTTAAATAAATACTTTATTATAATGTTAATAAAAATATAAAAATGTTTCAATTTGATAATATCTAGCTGCTGTATTGAACACTTAAATTAATTTATTTGGTTTTATACCGCATTATAACTTTTTTGAATACATTCAACGATATTATTAATTGTTTCTCTTTCTTTTGGGTTTTGTTTCCAACACATTTGTATTAGTTGATATAATGTTTTTGGAATGTTTTCTCTTCTTTCAAGTCGTTTTCCAGCGGTCACAAACTCGGCTATTTTCCATGGAAATTTGAATGTGGTAAATGGATACGCTTCACACCACCCGAACACTTCATACATTGTAATGCCAAACGAAAAGACGTCTGCATATTTTGTGTACTTTTCTTTGTTTAACACCTCAGGCGCCATGTAAGTTGGTGTACCAATACCCTTTGTGAATGTCATGTTAGTCATCAACATATTAATGTTTCTCGACGATCCAAAGTCGGTCAATTTGGCATTCACCTTATCATTTAAATTTAATGAAAACACAAGTAAATTGTCTGGTTTGATGTCTCGATGTAATATTCCATTTTCATGTAGATACAAAATACCTCTTGATGCGTCCAACATCATTTTAAGTCGAAGTTTCATGTCAACTTCGTCATATGTTTTGTGTTTCATCAAATCTTGTAAACTTCCATATTGTGCGAACTCAGTGACCATACACACTTTATTTGGTATAAATACAGCTCCATAAAAATGGACGATATATTCACTTCGAAATTTGTCAAGCATTTCAACTTCTTTGGTAAAGTCAATTATTTCATCAACATCTTTTTTTAATTCCTTCATCTTCTTAATAGCCACACAATTTCCTCTAAAAGATCCTTTGTAGACAATACCAAAAGACCCCTCGCCCAGTTTCTTCTCTTCAATTAACTCATCTGGGTCAAGACGTGTTGACATCTCAGTAAAAATACTCAAAGTTAATTGGTTGTTGTTTGTAATTCCATCTTTTAATCCTTTTGAGAAAAGCACAATTTTATCATCAATTTTACATGAACATTTTGGTTCAACAAATATTTCAAATTCGACTGCCATTCCTTGTGATAAAGATACAACTTTGGGTTCTGTTTTGATTGTGTATTTTGCAGTATTAATTATAGTCGAAAATTGGATTTTCAAATGTTGCTTTGACGAGTTGCCAACACATATCAATTCACGACTTTCAACACCAACTTTGACTGGATCATCAGAACAACCAAATAAAATTTCTGTTTTATTGACAACAACATCTTCACAAAGTTGAACAAAAGAAATGTTCGAATGACTCATTTTGAAACTTGTTGTTGTTTTTGCAAGTTGTTTTTGATGTACTTTCTTTTCAATGCATTTAACTGTAAATACAATAAATAATATTAAAAATATCATCATTATAATTGTAAACAAAATTA
>NW_004443664.1:79521-81384 GCF_000330505.1 Entamoeba invadens IP1 | reverse complement strand
TTTTGTAATTTGTCAAATTACAAGTCAAACACGCGTCTTTTGTGTTACATGTTGAGCAATTAGAAAGACATTCAACACAATCCATACCAACTATGTAATACCCGTCTTTGCATTGATAACATCCACCAGTAATTTGTGATATTTTGTCACATTTCCCCAACAGCTCGGTGCTTGGCAAACACAAGTAATTTTCTCCCATATAAAAACCATACTTACATGACAAACATTTTGTATCACTTTCAATACAACTTGTGCAATTCTCAGAACATAGATAACATTTTGCAAATAACAAGTAATACCCAATGTCACATGAAATACAGCCATATTTGTTATATAATACACATTTAGTTAAAGTTGTGTCATTTATAACACTAACACAAATATTGTTGTCGTTAAGATTATAATTATTATCACATTCCAAACATTTGTTGTTCACAATAAAAACACAATCTTCTTTTGCTAAAACACACATCCCATTTTCTTCTTTAAATGTTTCATTTTTACAAATAAGTGACGTGCATTGTCTTTCATTGGTAATAAAACAATCAGTTTCACACATGATTGTATTGCTTTTGTCACATACTATCGAGTGTATATAGTTTGATGAACAATTGTTGCAAACCCCATTTGCAATGTAATAATTATCATTACACCAGATAGTCGATATTCCATTTGAAACTCCACCTTCCATTTCAACGCAAGAACCTTCATTATTTAATATGAAGTTGTTATCACAAATGGAACATTTCTCGTTTTTACACAAACGGCAATGGGATTTGCAGCTCTCGCATTTGTCAAATAAATTTCCATTGTGACAAATGATGCATACACTCCCATCACTGTGTTTGCAATTCGTATCCAACACACATTTGTTTTCATTTGTTATGTATCTGTCTTGGCATTTGTAACAATTAGTTGATGTGCCATATAAACAAATTTCTGAACTAATACACTCAAATTGTTCATTTAAAACAAACCCAGTTTTACACAATACACATTTGTTGTTTTTGTTGTACGTCTCACAATTTTCGTCAAGAGGATAACATGTTCCATCTACAATTTTATATTTATAGTCGCACATGAGGCACGTTAAACGACTTTTTGTCATTTCAAAAAGATAACAATTATTCATCGCATTATAACTACTGGCGTTTTCCAAGAATACAAAACTCTTTCCGTTTTCACTGAAATTTATTTGAACGATTTGAACCAAAGTAGTGTTTTTAGAAATGATAACATTGGTGTTCTCATACAAACAAAGTGTTTTTATACTTCCAGTGCAGTCAATTTTTAATTTAGTGATGTTTTGGTTTAAATTAAATCTGTAATATGAAGCACCGTTACACAACATTGTATTTGACACATTTGAATAAATGAATGAAGAAGAATTATCAAACAAAGAAATTGCCACTTTTCCAAAAGTGAACAAAAACACTAAATCATTAACAATTTTTGTATAAAATGACAATTTTACATCATCAGCAACAGTGACTTGTTTTGTAACATTAAAGTTATAAATAGCAATATTACGATCTATCATCAATTCGGTACTGCTTAGATCACTATTAAACATGTCAAACCAATTAAATTCGTTTGATAATTTGAGTTTGCAATTCACGCCACCGTCGTTATTACACGGACAATGTGGATAATCAAATGCACCTTCCATTGTGGTTGGTGATTCTGAAGTGTATACATTTGTTTTCAACGTACAAACAACATCTTCGTCAAGTGGTGTACCGTTTAAGCAAAACCGAATTAATTTTTTATTTGAAATGAGGTACCCTTTCCCGTTTGTAAAGTTGTATGAGTATTTAAACATGTCCGATGTAATATGGTCTTGATTAAGACTAACATCTAGAT
>NW_004443664.1:76881-79421 GCF_000330505.1 Entamoeba invadens IP1 | reverse complement strand
TGTTTGTGCGTCCCCATGTCACTCACTTTCCTTGTCCGTACTGTGTGGACGCGGGTGTGGTTCCCCCATTTGCGGGGGGGGTCAGGGGGATCCGCGCTGAGGGAGGACTTGGAAAGTGGGTGACATGGTGCACAAACAGACTGTTTGAGTGCATCTTTATGAGCCTTCTTTTCAATGCTCCGTCTCACTCGATTTCCACTAACTCGAGGTGAATTTTCGGCATTTCCTGAATTCGGGAACCAAACCTAATATCTTCCCAATTTTCTATTTACTATAAATTTATTTGAATATAATTCGAAATAGAAAAAATAAATTTATTTTAACTCGCCGACAACCCAACACTGCTCTTTTTAACATTTTTTTAAAAATTTGTCCCAAAACTGTTTAAATAATTTGTAATTAATATTAAGTGATTTTCCTGAAAAAATAGATAAAAATAAATGATATAAAATTATAAAATTATCATTAAAAAATTAATTTATTTTTTTTACCAAAAATTCGTTTTGTGGAAATTTATCTGATATAAAAAATCAAATAAGCAAAACAGAACAAAAAATACAACAAAAAAATATAAAAAATGTTTATAAAAACAGAAAAAAATAATAAAAGCCTCATATTGGATAAGTTGAACTTGATAAATAATGTTTAACAAAAATTAACAAATAACAATAGTGACAAGTAAAAACAGCGTTATATTAGCTTTCATTGATTGAATTAAATAAAAAAGTGTGTTGATATTAAGATATAATAACATGCTTATGTATCAATATGAAAAAAAATAATATTTAAAATCATAATATATCACAACAACAAAACAAAGCCATCACACATTACTTTTAAAACAACTGAAAGTTGATCCAAGACGCAATTAACATTGATAATGGATATATAAAACAATGTTTCCGATGCAAAATAAACGATTATTAACCAACTAAATTATAGAGAATTGTATAAAAAGTATTCATTATTATCGAGAATAAAAAGAATGTTGTTTATTAATATTTAAATACAATAAATAATAAAATATACACCAAATATATCAATAAAATAACAATTGAACATTATCTCAGTGATTTGATTAATATTACTTTTGTCAAGAACGTTATGATTGTGTCAATTTGTCGTAAAAGTTTATTGACACTGTCCATATTAATTTGTATAATAGTAAAAAAAATTTAATTCTTTGTGATTAAACTGTATCACTTTGAAAAGGTTCACTGTTATAAAATGTCTTTATATCAATATTTAATAATTTTTATGTTAATAAATTTAAAAAGTGCTTAAGTTATGGTTCTTTTCAATTATCTGAAATATATAGTACAAGTCTCAATCATTGTGATAAAACCTCTACTTTATCCCTTTCTGTTTGTTTTTTGGTGCTCTCATTTGATCACGTTATATGCCCGAAATTTTAGTTTTTTCAAACATAATTCTATAAATATAATATAACATATTCTATTATATAGTTTATAAATATTATAAAATATAATTTAAAAAATATTTATGTATGTGCTTTTTTAATAATTGTTTCAATATCCGTATCATTTGAAATATAAAATTTATATTATCTCGTCATGAAGCATTCACTTTAGACGAATTAACGTGTTCGATTTGGTTTTTATCGAATAATTACTTGATTTCCATCATTTACTAGTTCTATGTGTTTTGAACACGAATATACATTAATTTCGTATGTCAAATAGTCTTGCATCCATTTTTGTTATTATTAGTAATAACCAATATGCAGTGTTCTGAAATAGTATCATTTACAATAAGATATAATCATTTCAAAATAATTTGAATCACAAATTGAAGTTACCATTTTTTATGAAGATATATTTATTATAAAACCAAATCAATTGGTTATGATCGTGTTTTTATCATCAAATTGCGGTTTTTAGTGTCGTCACTTTAATCACTAAACTATTTAATAGTTTTGAACACAATAAAACAAGTTTTATAAAAAAGTTTTGTATTAATACTTCTAATGTGTATTTTTCATTATATAAATTATCATAGAGGTAATGTTCTATTGATATAAACAAAGAATTTTGACATTTTTGTTTTTTTGGACAATCAAAATATAATTATTTGTTTTGTTAAAATATCCCAAATATTTATTTCAATAGATAATTTAAATTGTTTTATTACATTCATCAATGTAACTGATTCATAAACAAGCAAATGGCAACAAATCATAGACATAACACAAATTCGGATAATGACACGAAATATAATAGTAAATTTTATGTACTGAAGTAAAATTATTGTCAAAAGGAAAATTTGACACTTTAAATTTTAGCTGTAACAGATTTTTTGAGTTTGTTTTTAATCAATTATCTTGATAAAGACAATACAAAAAATTAATGACGTTTTTGTTAATGTCAGGGGAAAGTAAATATACATAATATACAGAAAAAAGACGTTGGAAAACTCAGTAATTCATATAATCAATAAAAGAAATGAAATTAATAGTCTACATAGTTGGTATTTGAAAAGTTTTTAATTATTTCAAAATGACTATTGTATTATTAATTTTA